>NC_072030.1:13736706-13923104 GCF_027791375.1 Indicator indicator
GTCCCTGGCACATGTGTCTGTGTGTCCCTGGCATGCATCTGAATCCCTAGCACTGTGTCAACGTGCCCCTGACATGTGTCTGCGTGTTCCTGGCACATCTGCATCCCTGGCACTGTGCCTACGTGTCCCTGGCACATGTATCTTTGTGTCCTTGTCACAGGTGTCTGTGTGTCCCTGGCACATCCACATCCCTGGCACATGTGTCTGTGTGTCCCCATCAGGTGTGTCTGTGCATCCTTGTCACATATGTCTGTGTGTCCCCATCAGGTGTCTGTGTGTCCCCATCAGGTGTGTCTGTGCATCCTTGTCACATGTGTCTGTGTGTCCCCATCAGGTGTGTCTGTGCATCCTTGTCACATGTGTCTGTGTGTCCCCATCATGTGTCTGTGTGTCCCCATCAGGTGTGTCTGTGCATCCTTGTCACATGTGTCTGTGTGTCCCCATCATGTGTCTGTGTGTCCCCATCAGGTGTGTCTTGTGCATCCTTGTCACATATGTCTGTGTGTCCCCATCATGTGTGTCTGTGTGTCCCCATCAGGTGTGTCTGTGCGTCCTTGTCACATGTGTCTGTGTGTCCCCATCAGGTGTGTCTGTGTGTCCCCATCAGGTGTGTCTGTGCGTCCTTGTCACATGTGTCTGTGTGTCCCCATCAGGTGTGTCCCCATCAGGTGTGTCTGTGCGTCCTTGTCACATGTGTCTGTGTTTCCCCATCAGGTGTCTGTGTGTCCCCATCAGGTGTGTCTGTGTGTCCCCATCAGGTGTGTCTGTGCGTCCCCATCAGGTGTGTCTGTGTGTCCCCATCAGGTGTCTGTGTGTCCCCATCAAGTGTGTCTGTGTGTCCCCATCAGGTGTGTCTGTGTGTCCCCATCAGGTGTGTCTCTGCGTCCCCATCAAGTGTGTCTGTGTGTCCCCATCAGGTGTGTCTGTGTGTCCCCATCAGGTGTGTCTGTGTGTCCCCATCAGGTGTGTCTCTGCGTCCCCATCAAGTGTGTCTGTGTGTCCCCATCAGGTGTGTCTGTGTGTCCCCATCAGGTGTGTCTGTGTGTCCCCATCAAGTGTGTCTGTGTGTCCCCATCAGGTGTGTCTGTGTGTCCCCATCAGGTGTGTCTGCAGGTCCTCTCCTCCTGGGCAGCCAGGTGCTGGAAGCGGTCTCTGCTTGCTTGCCCATGATGCTGCCATGTCCTTGCAGACCCCTCCAGGTCCCCTCTTGCAGAGCCAGTCAGAACCTGCTGCCAGCACTGGCTCCAGCAAGCTCAGTGTGAGCTTCATGCCAGAGCCTGGGGCCCTGGAGAACTCGAGAAGCCACCACTGCCTGACCCTCACTGCCCTCCTCGATGCCCACCTGCAGCTCTGGGTTGCCACCATTGCCTGACCCTCACTGCCCTCCTCGATGCCCACCTGCAGCTCTGGGTTGCCACCACTGCCTGACCCTCACTGCCCTCCTCGATGCCCACCTGCAGCTCTGGGTTGCCACCACTGCCTGACCCTCACTGCCCTCCTCGATGCCCACCTGCAGCTCTGGGTTGCCACCACTGCCTGACCCTCACTGCCCTCCTCGATACCCACCTGCAGCTCTGGGTTGCCACCACTGCCTGACCCTCACTGCCCTCCTCGATGCCCACCTGCAGCTCTGGGTTGCCACCACTGCCTGACCCTCACTGCCCTCCTCGATGCCCACCTGCAGCTCTGGGTTGAGCCTGGCTGCATGGAACCTGCTGGAGCTGGGAAGGAAGAGCTGCAGGTGCCCCCTCCTGCAGTCCCAACTGGGCACAGCCACACCTGAGGTTGCCCCAGATGCCTACACCCCGATGTCACCCTGGGCAGGTTCCTGCAGGTAGGGGGTAGTGGTCCAGCCCTGTGGTAGTGGTCCAGCCCCCAAGAGCCCTGTGGGGGGACTGAGCTGGAGCTGGGGTGCCCAGAAAAGGCTCAGCTGGCTGCCAGCTGCATACCCTGCAGCAGGAGATGTCCAAACTCCACTCTCCACCTGCCCAATGGTCATGGTCTGCAGAGCTGTGCCAAGGGGCCAGGCATGGCTCCATTGACAGGGCTTGGGCTCTACATCTCTGGGCACAACATGTTGAGGTCCCCATGGCTCCAGCCAGCCATGCCCACAGCTCAGTGGGCAAGCCAGGAGGGGCACCCAAAGACCTGTCAGCTCTCCCAGTCTCCTGTAGAGTCTCTTCTACTGGGGCTGGAGATACCTGGGGACAGCTCTGCCTTGGCTGAGGGGACCAGGCAGCTGCAGGAGGATTGAGGATGGCACAACATTGTTTGGTCTTCCTGGGCAAGCAGCTGCTGCCAAATTCATTCTGCCAGGGCTGGGCATTGACCTTCCTCACGAGGAGCAGGGGGATGGGCACCTTTGTCCCCAAGGAGGGACCTCCCAGCTGCCAGGGGATGGTACTGATCCAGCTTCTGTCCCCATGATAGGGTGCTGAGCAGGCTGTAGCTGTGCTGAGCAGGCTGTAGCTGTGCCAACCCTGTGGGCACAGAGGCTCCTGGTGCCACAGCCCCCTACACCTTGTCCCCCTTCAACCCTGGCACCTACTTGATGGTTTTCTTCTCACTGCGGCCTCGGCTGGAGTCTGGGGTCCCTACGGTCTCCAGGGAAGTCTTGTAACGCTTCCCCTGCTGAGAGGAAGAGGAAGGGGAGGGGGGAGGAAGAGGGAGGAAAAGGGAAAAGAGAAAAGGGAAAAAAACAGGGAGAGGGAGAGAAGGAGAAGTGAGTCAGTGCATGGGAAGGAGACTTCCACCACAGCCCAGAGCATCACAGCCAAGGGTGAGGATGGGAGAAGCTGCTCTGGGTTTTTCCCCTTACCCCTCACAGGCCCCACCTAGTTCCTCCCCTACCTGCCAGGCTCGACCCCAGCACACCAGGCAGCAAACCTCCCAACATCATCATCCTTTGGCCTTTATGGTCCAGCAAAGACCCTGCTCAGACCCTGCTCTGGCCACCCTGGCACCATCCCTGAGAGACTGGAGGGCAGAGGGGGGGCTCACCCCTTTGTGTGTTCCCTCCCACAAGGGCAGAGCAGCAGCCACCACCTGCCTACCCTTCCCTGAGCTCACTTGGGTGGGGTGGGAGGGGTGTGGGGGGGGGGGAGCAGGTAATTTTAGGCTTAATTGAAGCTGGCTTAATTGAGTTCACCTTCCCCAGTGAAAGGGAAGAGCTGCCATATGCTAATGAAGCAGGAGCTGGCTCCAAACTGGGGCTCCTAATCAGGGCACGTCGCTGCCACCTCCGATGGCAGGTTCAGCCTGTGCCACTCTGCTCCCAGCCAGGCAGGACAAGCGCCCAATTAATGCCAATTAGCCAACAATTAGGAGCAGAAGCTGCTTCACACAGGTGCAAAAAAAAAAAAAAACAAAAAAACAAACCCAAAACCAAAACAAAAAACAGAAAAGGCTGAGGTGGGCTAGGAGAAGGCTGAGGTTGTGGAGCAGCCATCCCACTGCTGCTGATCCTGGACCTGCAAGGTGGTTGCCTGTGAGCTGGAGAGGATTTGTGCCTTCTTCTCCTCCTCCACAGCCATATCCCCTGGGCTCAGAGCTGGCTCCTTGGCAGTGAGGTGTCAAAGGGCTCCCTGCACCCTCAGCATGGGACAGACACAGGCTTGTCCTGCTGGGAGCTGCAGGGTTGCAGGACCTCCTTGGGTGGCCATAAGCTAATCTTACCAAGACCTGCTGGGGTGCTGGACCTCCTTAGACACCCATGGGCTAATCCTGCTGGCATGTTGGACCTCCTTGGATGGCCATAAGCTAATCTTACCAAGACCTGCTGGGGTGCTGGACCTCCTTAGACACCCACGGACTAATCCTGCTGGCATGTTGGACCTCCTTGGGTGGCCATGGACTAATCTTACCAAGACCTGTTGGGGTGCTGGACCTCCTTAGACACCCACGGACTAATCCTGCTGGCATGTTGGACCTCCTTGGGTGGCCATGGACTAATCTTACCAAGACCTGCTGGGGTGCTGGACCTCCTTAGACACCCATGGGCTAATCCTGCTGGCATGTTGGACCTCCTTGGGTGGCCATGGACTAATCTTACCAAGACCTGCTGGGGTGCTGGACCTCCTTAGACACCCATGGACTAATCCTGCTGGCATGTTGGTCCTCCTTGGATGGCCATGGACTGATACTAGCAGGATCTGCAGGGATGACCAACCTCTTTGGAAGACCATGGGCTAATCCTGCTGGCATCTTCAGGATGCTGGACTTCCTTGGATGCCCACAGGCTCATCCTGGAGGGAGTCAGCCTCCAACCCAGCGTTGTCCCCAGCTGGCCATGGCACAGGGCTCATGAGGACATGGTAGCAGAAGCTGCTGGCCCACACTCTGCCAGCCCTAGCCAGGCTGGTGCTGCTGGGCACAGGCTGGGGCCAGCCCAGCAGCCTCTCAGCAGCTTTGGCAGTGGTTCCCCTGCAGCCCTTCCAGCTCCATGAGCTGTCAAGGCTTGGCCAGGCTGTGCCTGTCCCTTCCCAGCCTGAACACCTCTTCCCTGCCAATTTACTCTTGTTTGTTCCCCTGCCAGCTTTGCCCTTCAGCACAAACCTTCTCCTCCTTGGTGCTCAACCCTCTGCCAACCTCCTACCCATCCCTGGGTGGTACCAGCTAGGTTTGGAAGCTCCTTCCCACCTCCACTCTCCGCATGCCGTGGCAGCTCCCTCTTCCTCTGCGCTGCCTTGTCCTTGATGGACACCCCCCCCCCTCCTCTTCCCATGGGATTGTTGTCTTCCCACAGCTTGGGATGAGCCACTAGAATCACCCTGGGGTGGGCATCTCCCACCCAGGAACATCCACCACCATCTCAGTGCCTGATCCAGATTTGAATCTGATGGCGAAGGAAATGTGGCAGAATCCATGGGAAGGGAAGGAAGCAGGGCAGGAAGCAACTAAGCCAAAGGCCTCCCTGCTGTGGTGGGGCTTGAGGAGGGAATCTGGATGCCCTGGGAATGATGAAGGGACAGGGAGGGGATAGTGAGTGGCAAGGTTGGCTCCCAGTGCCTGGTGGTGTTGAGGACAAGCTGGCCACTTTCTCTTGGGACTTTTCCAGGTAGGAGTGAGAGCAGCAGGCCAGGGGCCAGTTCATTTCTGCTGATGGCAGTTGTAGAGATCTGGAGGTGTTTGGAACCTTCACTTCATGCTGCACAAAGAGTTTAGCCCAAACAGCAAGGGCTGGAGGCTCTGCAGAGGGCTCTGGCCAGGCTGGATCCATGAGCTGAGGTCAGTTGTATGAGGTTCACAAAGGCCAAGAGCTGGGACCTGCACTTGGGTCAAACAACCCCAGGAAGGCTCCAGGCTGGGGGCAGAGTGGCTGCAAACTGCCTGGTGGGAAAGGACCTGGGGTGACAGCAGCTGGAGAGGAGCCAGGGGGTGCCCAGGTGGCCAAGAAGGTCACCAGCAGCCTGGCCTGGATCAGCAAGAGTGTGGCCAGCAGGAGCAGGGATTTTTCCTGCACACCTGGAATCCTGGGGTGAGTTTTGAGCCTCTCATTCCAAGAAGGACATTGAGGAGCTGGAGCAGGTCCAGAGAAGGGCAACAAAGCTGGGGAAGGGTCTGGGGAACAGAGCTGGGGAGGAGCAGCTGAGGGTTGTTGAGGCTGGAGAAGAGGAGGCTGAGGGGAGACCTTCTGGCTCTCTGCAGCTCACTGCAAGGAGGCTGGAGCCAGGTGGGGGTTGGGCTCTTCTGCCAAGGAACAAGTGACAGGACAAGAGGCAATGGTCTCCAATTGCCCCAGGGGAGGTTTAGGTTGGACATGAGGAACAATTTCATTGCTGCAAGAGTGGTCAGACGTTGGAGCAGGCTGCCCAGGGCGGTGCTGGAGTCCCCATCCTGGAGCTGTTCAAGAAAGCTGTGGCCATGGCACCTGGGGCCATGCCTCAGTGGCCATGGTGGTGCTGGGCTGGTGGTTGGACCTGGTGCTCTTCGAGGCCTTTCCCAACCCACTCAACCCTATGAGTCTATGATTTCATCACCACATCTCCTAAAGGCCAAAAGAGGTGGTGCCCTCCCCATAGCCAATGCGTGGCAACCTCCTCTGCCCGCCCAGCCAAGCCCCTGGCATTGCCCATTTCCACCAGCCCCCCTTGCCGAGGGGCAGGACCCACCTCGCAGTGCAGCCCAGGGAAGGAAGAAGGGGTGCCCACTGCCAGCCCCCCCTTGCCCCCTGCCCCCCTCCAGCCCCAGACACTCACCAGTTTGCGCTGGCACCACTGGCAGATCCCGCAGAGGACGATGGTGACGCTAAGGCTGACGGTGATGATGGCTGAGACCAGGAGGACGTCACGGGAGGGAGAGCCTGGGGGGGAGCGAGGCAGAGTCACCCCTCAGAGAGGGGGACACTCGAGGGGGTGTCACAGACCTCCCTGCCCCAGGGGCCCCCAGTGTGGACCTGACTGGCACCCTGCACACAGCCACCCACAGAGAGCTGGGCAAGGACAGGGAGAGCGAAGAGGAGGTGGCCGGGGTCCAGCTGGCAGGTACCAGCCCCCACCCCAGCACCAAGCCTTGGCCACACTGTGCCCACGACCCCCACCCCAGCACCAAGCCTTGGCCACACTGTGCCCATGACCCCCACCCCAGCACCAAGCCATGGCCACACTGTGCCCATGACCCCCATCCCAGCACCAAACCATGGCCACACTGTGCCCACGACCCCCACCCCAGCACCAAACCATGGCCACACTGTGCCCATGACCCCCACCCCAGCACCAAACCATGGCCACAGTGTGCCCATGACCCCCATCCCAGCACCAAGCCATGGCCACACTGTCCCCATGACCCCCACCCCAGCACAGAGTGTCCCCAACACCAAGCCCTGGCCACACTGTCCCCATGACCCCTACCCCAACACCAAGCCCTGGCCACACTGTCCCCATGACCCCCACCCCAGCACCAAGCCCTGGCCACAGTGTGCCCATGACCCCCACCCCAGCACCAAGCCCTGGCCACACTGTCCCCATGACCCCCACCCCAACACCAAGCCATGGCCACACTGTCCCTATGATGTCCCCAGCACCATGGCAGGGTGACCCAAGGTGGCTTTGGGGGTGGGGGTGGGTGGTCTAGCAGGGACCCCAAGCCCAGCTCAATCCTGTTCCCTGGCAGGACCCCTCACTGTGGCATCCCAGAGGGAGGTCTTCACCCTGGGATGGGGACATGGGGACAGTGGGGAGTGAGGTGGCCAGAGCAGCTCTCCTGGAGCCGTGCTGCAGTATAAATATTAATCACTAATGATTAATAATTCATTAGCCCACAGCCCTTGTTATTGTAATGCAATTTGCCAGCAGTTCAGGGGTGGGGGTGGGGGTGGGGGGGGTGGGAGTCAGAGCAGCCTGAGCAGACGGCCTGGGACACAAGGAGGTCCTCAGTGTCACCAGTACCATGAGGGTGGGTGATGAAGAACCAGCAGCCTCATGTTCATGTGGCCAGTGGAAAGAGAAAGAGACATAAAGGGGAGGTGGCAGTGAAGAGGATTTAGCAAGTCCCTTGAAGAGCTGAGCAGGGTGGAGGGGGCAGGAGAGGAGGAAGGTGTTCAAGAAGATGTTCCAGAAACACGTGGCCGTGGCACTTTGGGGCCATGGGGTGGTGGCCATGGTGGCCTTGGGTGGCTGGTTGGACTCGATGATCTTGGAGGTCCTTTCCAAGCCAAAGGACTCTGTGAGGCTCTGAGCTCTGGAAGCATCTCTTGAAGCTGCAGGCTGAGGCCATGCAGGAGCAGGCTCACCTCAGCCATCACCTCTGTGTGGTGGCCAGGCAGGACACCCTGCTTTGGGGGGGTCACCGTGTCCCCAGGCAGGCATCAAGGTGTTGGGAGGCTCTGGGAGGGGTGAGCTGGCATTCAGTGGGTGGGGGGGGGTCACCCCGGGGTGGGGTTTGGGGGGGCACAAGGATGAGGGGACAAGTGTCCTGTGCTCCATGGTGCTCCTTCCATCCAAAGCCACCAAGAGGGCTTCTCCATCCCTTCCTCATCCCCTCTCCATCCCTTCCTCATCCCCTCTCCATCCCTTCTCCATCCCTTCTCCACCCCCTCTCCATCCCCTCTCCATCCCCACTCCATCCCTCTCCATCCTCTCCATCCCTTCTCCATCCTTCTCCATCCCTCTCCATCCCCTCTCCATCCCTCTTCATCCCTTCTCCATCCCCTCTCCATCCCCTCTTCATCCCCTCTGCATCCCCTCTCCATCCCCTCTCCATCCCTTCTCCATCCCTTCTCCATCCCCTCTCCATCCCCTCTCCATCCCTTCTCCATCCCTTCTCCATCCCCTCTCCATCCCCTCTCCATCCCTTCTCCATCCCCTCTCCATCCCCTCTGCATCCCTTCTCCATCCCCTCTCCATCCCCTCTCCATCCCTTCTCCATCCCCTCTCCATCCCCTCTGCATCCCTTCTCCATCCCCTCTCCATCCCCTCTCCATCCCCTCTCCATCCCCTCTCCATCCCCTCTCCATCCCCTCTCCATCCCTTCTCCATCCCTTCTCCATCCTGAGGAGCCTGTGTACAACCCTCACTTAGCAACTGTTGCCTAGGAGGGAATTTGGGACCAACCCTTAATTTCAAACATTTATACACCCAAGTGAGAGAGCTGCTGCTGGGGATGAGGGGAGGAAGGAGGCAGAGGGCATCTAAAGCAGGCTCTCTGGTGGAGGGGGTCCTGGGACAGCCCCCACTTGGGATATCCAGCTCTTGGAGGTGTGTGATCCCAACCAGCCCAAGCTCATCCCATGGGATAACTGGGCAGGCTGGTGTGGCTGGGAATTGGGATGATCTCCCCCCAGCTCCCCCTGCCAGCAGGTGACTCAGTCACCACCAACCCATGGCCCTCAGCACCACAGCTCCACAGCTCACAAACCCCTCCAGGGATGGGGACTGCACCACTGCCCTGGGCAGCCTGGGACAGGCCTTGACAACCCTCAAGGGCAACAAATTGTTCCTCATGTCCCAACTTAAACTTTCCCTGGGGCATCTTGAGGCCATCACCCCTTTTCTTGTCACTTCTTGCTTGGCAGCAGAGCTCAACCCCCACCTGGCTCCAGCCTCCTTGCAGGGAGCTGCAGAGAGCCAGAAGGTCTCCCCTCAGCCTCCTTCTCTCCAGGCTCAAGACCCCCAGCTCCCTCAGCTGCTCCTCACTGTTCCTGTTCTCCAGACCCTTCCCCAGCTTCCTTGCCCTTCTCTGGACCTGCTCCAGCTCCTCAATGTCCTTCTGGGGAGTGAGGAACCCAAGAAATGTATTGAGATGTTCTCTGCATGCATCCCCTGTGCCAAGGCCAGAAGGTCTCCATGCCACACTCCATGCACCTTGGCACTGGAACAGGCTGCCCAGGGAGCACCACCTGGTGGAGGCACTGTCCCTGGAGGTGTTCAACAAATGTGTGGCCATGGCACCTGGGGCCATGGTTTGATGGCCACAGAGGTCTGAGGCTGATGGTTGGACTCAATGAGCTTAGAGGGCTTTTCCAACCAAACCATTCTGTGATTCCAGGGAAGATCCCTGGGCTGGGTACCACCTTGAGCCTACCCCAATGCCACAGCCCCCTAAGGCACCTGGGAGATGGGGGCTGTGGCCTCACCATGTGCCCATCTCTCCCCTAAGGCACCTGGGAGATGGGGGCTGTGGCCTCACCATGTGCCCATCTCCCCTGAGCCATGGGTTAGCTGCTTCCTGAGCTGCAGCTTTTGTGGCTGTGGAGGAGCCACTTCAAACCCTGCCCCAAGCATAAGGCTCAGACATCCCAGAGGGATTATTCCTCTCCTAAGCAGCATGTGAGCTGGAGATCCAGTGGGATTGGCATGGAGAAGGTGAGGAGCAAGTGGTGAGAGCTGCTGGTGCCAATGGATTCCCTGAGCACCAGCACCAGGGAGGTACAGAGAGGTAGTGGTGGGTCCTGGTGGCATGGCAGAGCTGGGCACCCCTGTGCCCTCAGCACAGCCCAGGTGTGCCCTGTGTTGTCCCAGCCAGCTCCAGCCTCCTCCCTGGTCCCAGTCCTTATCTTGGTGGCATCCCAATCACATTGGGTATCTTAGTGGCTTTAGGCAGCCCAGTGGCTTCAGATATCTTGGTGGTGCTGAGCATCTCAGGGTTGGACTTGGTGATCTTGAAGGGTTTGGCCAATCTAAACAGTCTGTGAGTCCCTAAGGCTGGCACCTTGGTGGCTTTGTGCATCCTGATGGCTTTGTGCATCCTGATGGCTTTGTGCATCCTGATGGCTTTGTGCATCCTGGTGGCTTTGTGCATCCTGATGGCTTTGTGCATCCTTGGTGGCTTTGTGCATCTTTGGTGGCTTTGTGCATCCTTGGTGGCTTTGTGCATCTTGGTGGCTTTGTGCATCCTGGTGGCTTTGTGCATCCTGGTGGCTTTGTGCATCCTGGTGGCTTTGTGCATCCTGATGGCTTTGTGCATCCTGGTGGCTTTGTGCATCCTGATGGCTTTGTGCATCTTGGTGGCTTTGTGCATCCTTGGTGGCTTTGTGCATCCTGGTGGCTTTGTGCATCCTGATGGCTTTGTGCATCCTTGGTGGCTTTGTGCATCCTGATGGCTTTGTGCATCCTTGGTGGCTTTGTGCATCCTTGGTGGCTTTGTGCATCCTGATGGCTTTGTGCATCCTGATGGCTTTGTGCATCCTGATGGCTTTGTTCATCCTTGGTGGCTTTGTGCATCCTTGGTGGCTTTGTGCATCCTGATGGCTTTGTGCATCCTGATGGCTTTGTGCATCCTTGGTGGTTTTGTGCATCCTGATGGCTTTGTGCATCCTGATGGCTTTGTGCATCCTGATGGCTTTGTGCATCCTGATGGCTTTGTGCATCCTGGTGGCTTTGTGCATCCTGATGGCTTTGTGCATCCTGGTGGCTTTGTGCATCCTTGGTGGCTTTGTGCATCCTGATGGCTTTGTGCATCCTGGTGGCTTTGTGCATCCTGATGGCTTTGTGCATCCTGATGGCTTTGTGCATCCTGATGGCTTTGTGCATCTGATGGCTTTGTGCATCCTTGGTGGCTTTGTGCATCCTGATGGCTTTGTGCATCCTGATGGCTTTGTGCATCCTGGTGGCTTTGTGCATCCTGATGGCTTTGTGCATCCTGATGGCTTTGTGCATCCTTGGTGGCTTTGTGCATCCTGATGGCTTTGTGCATCCTGATGGCTTTGTGCATCCTGATGGCTTTGTGCATCCTTGGTGGTTTTGTGCATCCTTGGTGGCTTTGTGCATCCTGATGGCTTTGTGCATCCTTGGTGGCTTTGTGCATCCTGATGGCTTTGTGCATCCTGATGGCTTTGTGCATCCTTGGTGGCTTTGTGCATCCTTGGTGGCTTTGTGCATCCTGATGGCTTTGTGCATCCTGATGGCTTTGTGCATCCTGGTGGATTTGTGCATCTTTGGTGGCTTTGTGCATCCTTGGTGGCTTTGTGCATCCTGATGGCTTTGTGCATCCTGATGGCTTTGTGCATCCTCGGTGGCTTTGTGCATCCTGATGGCTTTGTGCATCCTTGGTGGCTTTGTGCATCCTGATGGCTTTGTGCATCCTGGTGGCTTTGTGCATCCTTGGTGGCTTTGTGCATCCTGATGGCTTTGTGCATCCTTGGTGGCTTTGTGCATCCTGATGGCTTTGTGCATCCTGGTGGCTTTGTGCATCCTGATGGCTTTGTGCATCCTTGGTGGCTTTGTGCATCCTGATGGCTTTGTGCATCTTGATGGCTTTGTGCATCCTGATGGCTTTGTGCATCCTGATGGCTTTGTGCATCCTTGGTGGCTTTGTGCATCCTGATGGCTTTGTGCATCCTTGGTGGCTTTGTGCATCCTGATGGCTTTGTGCATCCTGGTGGCTTTGTGCATCCTGATGGCTTTGTGCATCCTGATGGCTTTGTGCATCCTGGTGGCTTTGTGCATCCTGATGGCTTTGTGCATCCTGATGGCTTTGTGCATCCTGATGGCTTTGTGCATCCTTGGTGGCTTTTGTGCATCCTTGGTGGCTTTGTGCATCCTGATGGCTTTGTGCATCCTTGGTGGCTTTGTGCATCCTGATGGCTTTGTGCATCCTTGGTGGCTTTGTGCATCCTTGGTGGCTTTGTGCATCCTGATGGCTTTGTGCATCCTTGGTGGCTTTGTGCATCCTGATGGCTTTGTGCATCCTTGGTGGCTTTGTGCATCCTGATGGCTTTGTGCATCCTGGTGGCTCTGATGGCTTTGTGCATCCTGATGGCTTTGTGCATCCTTGGTGGCTTTGTGCATCCTCATGGCTTTGTGCATCCTGATGGCTTTGTGCATCCTTGGTGGCTTTGTGCATCCTGATGGCTTTGTGCATCCTGGTGGCTTTGTGCATCCTGATGGCTTTGTGCATCCTGATGGCTTTGTGCATCCTTGGTGGCTTTGTGCATCCTGATGGCTTTGTGCATCCTGATGGCTTTGTGCATCCTGGTGGCTTTGTGCATCCTTGGTGGCTTTGTGCATCCTGATGGCTTTGTGCATCCTGATGGCTTTGTGCATCCTGATGGCTTTGTGCATCCTGGTGGATTTGTGCATCTTTGGTGGCTTTGTGCATCCTTGGTGGCTTTGTGCATCCTGATGGCTTTGTGCATCTTTGGTGGCTTTGTGCATCCTGATGGCTTTGTGCATCCTCGGTGGCTTTGTGCATCCTGATGGCTTTGTGCATCCTGATGGCTTTGTGCATCCTGGTGGCTTTGTGCATCCTGGTGGCTTTGTGCACCCTGGTGGCTTTGTGCATCTCAGGATTGGACTTGATGACCTTTGAGGTCTTTTCCAAGCTAAGTGGTTCTGTGCCTCTATGATCTTGCTGGCCCTGTACCTCTCAGGGGCTTTGTGCACCTTGGTGCCCAAGCAGATCTTGGTGGCTTTGCATATCTGAGTGCTCTGTGCCCCACAGTGACCTTGCTCACACCCAGCCCTCCCCGTCAGGCTGGCACACAAGCCCACCCCACTGAAGGGCATCTGCACCTCTTTTCCTCCCCAGTCACCTTCCCCCTGGCAGGAATTTCTGTCTCCTTCTGTCCACCCCAGCACTCAAACCCAGCCTACATCTCCTCTACCAGCACCAACTCCTCACCATGAGGGCCCACCCTGTGTTCCCAGGGCAAAGCACCCATAGGGGCACCCAAGGTGAGGCCTTCAGCTCCTGGCTGCTCCCTCAGGCAGGATGGAGAAGCTGGAAGTCTCCTCCCCGGAGTGGCAAGTGGCCAAGAGCTCTGCACAAGCAGTTGGCCAAAGGCTTTGGACGAGCATTTGGCACAAACCAGCACCACCAGGGCTGGGGCCAAGCTCTCCACAGGTGCCCCAGTGAGAAGCCAGAGCCCAGCTCTACTCTCAGGGCCATAATCTTGGGTGCAGAGCTCCAGGTGCCCAAGCCCAGAGAAGGGTGGGCACGATGCCCACCCCGTAGCTGCTCCACTGTCCAGCCTCACATCCTCAAGCATCCTCCTTTGGGCCATGCCAAATGCCCCTGGGGTGGGGAGGAATCCAAGCCACACAGACAACTCTCCAGGACCTCCAGCCAGCTGGAAAGGCAAAATCCAAGCTTTCTTCCACATCTCCATGCAGAGAAACTTCTCCCTCTGCCAAGACACCGTCACCACGCCGGTGCCTGCTGTGCCAGCCCATGCCCACCTGCTCACCAAAACCAGCAGAGGAAACATGTCAGCACCCAGGGAGAGGAGGGACTGGGGAGGGAAGAAGAACAAGAGCAGGTGCCAAGAGAGCTGCACGTCCCCATCACCACCACATTTTGCTGCCAGCCGGTGCCCGCTGCCAGCCGCCGAGCCGGGGTGGGATGTGACGTTGAGCCCAAACTCGGATGCTGATGATGGTGATGATGACAGTGCTGGGGAAAGGCTTGGTGGTGATGTTGGGGAAGTGGAGGATGGGATGGGATGGAGAGATCCTGCCCCACATGGCATCAGAGCCTCACTTTGTCCCATGGGATGGCCGTGCCAGGGCGGAGGAGCACGAGGTGGTGGCGTTGCCACGTTGGGGCTTCCCAGATGCTGTTTGCCTGGCACCAGGCCATTAATTCCTCCTCTTCTCATCCTCCCACTCATTTGCTAGATATTTCCCCAACCTCTTATTTTTAGGTTGCAGCTGAAAAAAACTGTGAATTTTGCAGCTTTCTCTCCTGTGCAGAATCCTGGGTGGAATGGGAGTGGGAACTGGGCAGGATCGTGGTGGGGGCAAAACACATGAGCCCAGCGCAGGGGGAAGGAGAGGAACTGGGCATGGAGGGGGCTGCCAGGATGCCAAACCTCCACCACCCCTGGAAAACAACCCATTGGGCACTTTGGGGGCTGCTCTCAGGCAGGCTGGCATCTCCCAGGGCAGAGATGGGTGGCAAGTTGGAAGGTGAAAGTGGCTGGGGCTGGGGGGTGCCACGCAGGCAGGGGAGGTGTGGGCACAAGGTGCTCAGTGGGTGATGCTGGGAGCCCCAAGGTTGTCCCACTGTCCTGATAGGGGTCCTGGCCAATGTCCCACCATTGGATGAGCCTTGGGTGGGAGAGGATCAGCACAGCACCACTGCTCAGCACCACAGGCATGCCCTGGGGTAAGAAGGAAGGGAACAGGAGTCTGTTCTCCCTATGTCTGTCTGTCTGTGTGTCCTCCTCTCCAACATATCCATCAAGCTCCTGATCCATCCCTCCAAATATCCCTCCCTCCATCTCTCTATCCATCCATCTCTCTATCCCTCCATCTCTCTATCCCTCCATCTCTCTATCCCTCCATCTCTCTATCCATCCATCTCTCTATCCATCCATCTCTCTATCCCTCCATCTCTCTATCCATCCATCTCTCTATCCCTCCATCTCTCTATCCCTCCATCCCTCCATCCATCCCTCCATCCATCCCTCCATCCATCCCTCCATCCCTCCATCCATCCCTCCATCCATCCCTCCATCCATCCCTCCATCCATCCATCCATCCCTCCATCCCTCCCTCCATCCCTCCATCAGTCCATCCCTCGCTCCCTCCATCCCTGGGACACATCTGTTTCTCCAGCCAGCCATCTGGCCAGCCCCCGGAGCTGTCAATCCATCAATCTTTCCATCTCTGTCTCCCCCCCTACGCAGAAGCTGCCTCCCCTTGGGGGGGCTTTGCCTCCAGGCTTCCCCCCCCCACCTCCCATAACCAAGCTGTTCCTCTGCCAGGGACTCACCAGCCTGTGGTGGTCCATCCCCCAGCACCCATGTGCCAAGACACTCAAGCCTGGTGGCAGCACCATGCTGAGGATGGCAGTGCCCAAGGGTACCATCTCAGGCTCTGGAGGAGGAGGACCCTCCCCCCCACCCCGATACACCACTCAGTGCTGCTGGGCATCCCCTGTCCCAACCTGGTGCCATCCATCGCTGTGCCATTCGGGTACTGGCACTGCATTGAGGAGCAGAGTGAGAAACCTACATGATGGAGGAGAAACCCTTTAAAGCCATCAAGTATCTGCATGCACCCAGGTTTCATTCCATGCCACCTCCAAAAGCAGGAGCAAAGCTCTGCTCCTGCTTCGGGTATGGCACCAGGACCAGGCATCAACTCCCCAGCCCTCCCCGAGTCCAGCATGGCACCAGCGTGGCACCGCTCCCCCCTCCTCCCCCCCCTCCAGCCACAGGGTCCATCACCACCGTGGAGAAGCAAAGCAGAGCTCCTGGCACCCCGTGGCTGGCTCTCAGCACCTGCCTGCCGAGGGCCAGAGGCTGCTGAGCGGTACCCAGCGCCTCGCCAGGCGCCCGGCTGGGCGGCGCTGCCCGCCGGCATCCCTCCTGCCTGTGCTTGCCCAGCATGCCAGCAGCCAGCAGCTGCCTGCTCTGCCCAGCTCTGCCCAGCTCTGCCCTGCTGCCGCTGTGCCGCCCTGCACGCACCACACCTTCCCGTGCTGCCCACAGAGACCTGCCCGATGTGGGCACCTGGCTGGAGACGCCACCCACAGCCCCTCGCTGGGGCTGGCAGCGAGCAGGAGGGAGAATTTTGGCAAGAGCTGAGGCTCATTCCTCCGGGGCTGGGCTATTTTTGGCTGAGGATTTCCGGAGAGCTCTGTGGTTTCTCTGCCTCGTGGTCCTCACCAGCACCTCTCCACTTGAGGAGCAACCAAACCCAGCCCCCGCCACCCCCTCCCCCCCTTCTCCCCCCATCCCCCACCCCGTCCTCAGGACTTTCTGCCCCCTTGCCCAAGTGCCATGGGGTTTCCGTCCATCCCAAACCCTGCTCCTGACAGCCTCCTGATGCTCCTCACAGCCTCCTGATGCTCCTCACAGCCCTCTGCTGCTCCTCACAGCCTCCTGCTGCTCCTCACAGCCCTCTGCTGCTCCTCACAGCCTCCTGATGCTCCTCACAGCCTCATGATGCTCCTGATAGCCTCCTGATGCTCCTCATAGCTCTCTGCTGCTCCTCACAGCCCTCTGCTGCTCCTCACAGCCTCCTGCTGCTCCTCACAGCCCTCTGCTGCTCCTCACAGCCTCATGATGCTCCTCACAGCCCTCTGCTGCTCCTCACAGCCTCCTGATGCTCCTCACAGCCTCCTGATGCTCCTCACAGCCCTTTGCTGCTCCTCACAGCCTCCTGCTGCTCCTCACAGCCTCATGATGCTCCTTGCAACCCCCTGATGCTCTTAGCCTCCTGACACTTCCCACAACTTCTTCATGCTCCTCATAGCCCTCTGCTGTTCCTCACAGCCTCCTGATGCTCCTCATAGCTTCCTCATGCTCCTCATAGCCCTCTGCTGCTCCTCATAACCTCCTGATGCTCCTCACAGCCCTCTGCTGCTCCTCACAGCCTCCTAATGCTCCTCCTAGCTTCCTCATGCTCCTCATAGCCCTCTGCTGCTCCTCATAACCTCCTGATGCTCCTCACAGCTCTCTGCTGTTCCTCACAACCCTCTGCTGCTCCTCACAGACTCCTAATGCTCCTCACATCCTCCTGATGCTCCTCACAGCTCTCTGCTGCTCCTTACAGCCTCATGATGCTCCTTACAACCCCCTGATGCTCTTCATAGCCTCCTGATACTTCCCACAACTTCCTCATGCTCCTCACAGCCCTCTGCTGTTCCTCACAGCCTCCAGATGCTCCTTACAGCCTCTTGATGCTCCTCACAGCCCTCTGCTGCTCCTCATAGCCTCCTGATGCTCTCAAGTTGCACGAGGGGAGGTTTAGGTTGGATATCAGGAACAATTTCTTCATCACAAGGGTCATTGGGCACTGGACCAGGCTGCCCAGGGAGGTGGTGGAGTCACCATCCACAGAGGGGTTCAAAAGCTGTTTGGATAAGGTGCTGAGGGATGTGGGACATTTAAAGTGGAGCAGGGCAGATTTAGGTTGGACCTGATCAGGAGGAAGTTCTGGACAATGAGAGTGATGAAATCCTGGGACAGGTCCCCCAGAGGTGTGGTGGAGACTCCATCACTGGAGGCGTTTCAAGGCCAAACCTGCTGGGCCCCTGAGCAACCTGCTCTGGTTGGAGATGTCCCTGCTGAGTGCAGGATGGGGGTGGGGGGGTTGGACAAGATGACCTCTGATGCATTCTGTGGTGCTGTGATGGTCTAACAGCTGTGTGCAGGCAGATGTTGGGCTGTGCTTGGCCTGGATGCTCTTAAGATCTTTCCCAGCCAGGCAGCCCTTCGGTGAGCCTGGATTCTGCTCCCCTCTCCCCCAACACATGAGCTCCACAAGTTGTCCCTGTCCCTTGCAGCCCCAGTCCCACCCCAGGCAGGCTCAGAAGGCTCTGGCAGCAGTGCTGGCAGGCAGGGAGCAGCAGGCTGTGCTCTCCCACCGAGTGGCACTGCCAGCTCCTGCGCTCTCACCGCCGCCACCACTTAGCCTCTCACCCCAGGGCCCTCCATCATTCCCAGGCACTCTGGGTGACAGCCAGAGAGATGGAGGCAGAGAGCCAGAGGCTCCCCAGGGGACAGGAGTCAGCAGGCTCCACATGTCCATGTCCAGCCCCATGAGCTCCCCCCCCAACACACACACACCAGTTTGCTTCCCCAGCTCCCTGATCCCCCTGCCCAGGCAGTGTCCCCCTGGCCACCACCATCCTGGAGCTTTGTGGCCACCACGGGGACAGAGCTCAGGGCTAGGGGAGGGGAAAGGATCAGCATCAGCCACAGCCACCCAGATTAGGGGGCTGGAGGTGCTGGGGGGAGGAAGAGGAGGAGAGGTGAAGAAATGCAGCTTGGAGGGGAGGAGGGAGGAGGCAGAGGAGTGGAATAAAGGGCTGAGGAAGGCCCCAGCTGGAGGGGGACACAGAGAGAGGTGGGCAGGTGCCTGGGGGATGTGGGGCTGGTGGAAATCCTCCTGCAAACCCTGGTTCCTGGGCTGCAGCCTCCAGGGGTGAGATGCTGAGGCCGTGGGGGAGTGAGGATGGTCACTCACGGCGGGCTGCCCACCCATGGGGGAATTTGGATGGGCATCTCTCACCCCCCACCCCCCTAGCCACCAGCATCCCACAGACTCAAGCTGGAAGGAAGAGCTCCTCACATCTCACTTGAGGGGTGCCCAGAACTCCCCCCTCCCCCCAGAAAAGAAAGCACACCTCAGGGCTGTCCCCACAGGCTGGAGGGCAGGATGAAGGATGCTTGCTGCTCTGTGCCATCCCTCTGCCACCACCTCAGCTCCATCCTTGTCAGCTCCATCGGCTGCTTCCCTTTCAAACCTCATTAACTCCCCCCAAGGTGACTCTCTCCCTCCTGCAGCAGGACCACGACTGAAGGGACAACAGGAGGTGGCAGGGGGGAGGGAAGGGAGGGGGGGGGGCGGATGGGGACAGGACAAGATGCTCACAGGACACCCCAAAGCTGGCAGCAGGGCACTGATCCCCCCCACCCCATCCCTCCCCTCCCCATACCACAACCAGCTTGGCACCTTCAGCGATGTGGGGACACAACTTGACCCCAATCCCCCCACCCCAAGCCCACACTCTGTGTCCCCAGCCTGGGGAGCTTGCCCCCGACCCTCCCCTCCCCCCCGCCCCTCCAGTTTGTTGTTGCTGTGGCACTCCTGGAGAGCTCTTCCCTGCTGAATCCATCTCCAGTGAAGCCCCCAGGGGCTGGGGTGGGGAGTGGTGAGCAGACGTTGAAGGGGGTGGGGGTGGTGGTGGGGGTGTGGCAGTGATATTATCTGCATCTTATCTTCATCCCTCGCTCCCCCTCCCTTCCCTGCCAAGCTGAAAAGCCGCGAGATCAGGCGGTGGGAAAGCCGCCTCCAGCTCCTCTCCTGCTCCTTCTTGGTGTGTAGGGGGGGACACACACATCAAGCAGACCCCCACCCCCACCAGCTGGACCCCCTGCCTGCCCTTCCCTTCCCTCCCCTCCCTCCCCCCCAAGCCGTTGGTTTTGATGTCCCCCAGCTGCGTGTGGAGGGTCTTTGATACGTGCCTGGCTCTGTGTGTGTCCCCCTGCCCCCCGCCTCCCAGTGGGGCTGCTGGATGGCTTGGGGGTGGGGGGCGTGCAAAAAAAACCCAGGCAGGACCCCTGGGGGAAAGCTCAGCACCTTCACGGCACCCCACTGCCGCGGGGAATGGGATGGAGCTGTCATGGGGAGGGAAGGGAGGTGCGGGGTGGGCACACACAAAGGGGCAGGGTGATGTTGTGCAGGAGGTGCCGGCAGGATGGGGTGCTGGGGGTGGTGGTGAACCCCAACCTTGAGCAGGGTGAGAGGATGCTGGGGAAGGGGGGGGGGGGGAATGTGGGGTGTTGGTGCTGGAGCCACCAGTGCTGTCCCTGCACCATGTGGGACGTGGCTGCAGCAGGTGCCTGGCTCCCAGCTCTTTGTCTGCCTTCCTCCTCAGCTGTCACGAGTCCCCCCTCCTCATCCTCCCGGCAGCTCCTGGCTCTCGCTTTGCTCTTCAGGGTTTGTTTTCTTTTTTCCTTTCCTTTTCTTTTTTCTTTTCCCCCCCCCCCCCCCCCCCTCTCCTCCCATTTTATCCCAACCCTGGAAACCTTCTCCTCCAGCTTTCTGCAGGCAGCATGCAGCCACTTCTCCGTGGCCCAGCCGGGAGACAGCTCTGGGGGAATGGGGGGAGGGAGGGAAGCAGGCAGCTGCTGGTTATTGATTCACCAGCTCCAGCACCACTACCACCTCGGCTCTGCTCCACATGGAGCATGGCAGGATGGAGATGGGGGGCAAGAAGGTCCCAAACCTTCCCCACTACCTCCTTGATGCACTTGAGAAGCTCATGGAATCAATCATGGAATTGGAAAGGAGCTGAAGATCATCAAGTCCAACCAGGAAGGAATTGAGGTGCAACCACCTCCCCCCCTGCCCCAAAGGAGGGGACAGCTGCTGGTGGTGGCAGCAAGGACGGGGCTGGAGAGGAGGAAGGAGCTGCTTGGTGTCCCCAGGGCTGGTGTGGGTGGTGTGGGGGACAGAGGGCACCTTTGTCTCCAGCCCCAGGCTCTGCTTCACGCTCAGTCACGACTCTCCTGTCACAAGCCATGGGCTGGCCCCACCGGGGGCACAGCCTCCCAGCAAAGCACCACCCCCACCCAGTTGGAAGGAATCACCTCAGCTGGGTGCTCATCTCAAACCCTCCTCACCAGCCCAGCCCAGGCTGGTGACCAGGGCTGGGCTGGCACCAGCCCTCCTACCACCAGCATCACCTCCTAGGTCCACCTCGCACCCCCCCAGCCAGCTCAGGGGGACCCAGAGCAGAGGGCAAGGTTCTTGGGGCACCCAGGAACGTGGTGTGGCAAACACCTGGCTCTTGCCAAACCCAGCAGGGGTGGGTGAGCCACCAGCACCCTCCCAGCCTCCGTGGGGGGGTGACAGACTTGGTGCCCACCTGGCACTGCGGAGGAGCAGTGGCACGGGAGGGAAAAGCAGGGGCAGGGGGAAGCAGGGGCTGAAGCAGATGGTGTCCCAGTGCCAGTCCAGGGCTGTTGGCATGGATGTAAGCACCTCTGGACCCACCACAGCAAGTGATGGCTCCACCTTACAACCTCTGGCCCCACCATACCACCTCTGGACTGCCCACAGCATGCCATGGTCCCATCACAGCACTTCCTGGCCCCACCACAGCCCCCCTGGGCCCAGCCCAGCCATAGCTCTCTACAGCCCCACCACAGCAGTCCATGATCCCACCATAGCTCCTCTAGATGCATCATGGCATCCCTG
This sequence comes from Indicator indicator, assembly GCF_027791375.1. NCBI lineage: Eukaryota > Metazoa > Chordata > Aves > Piciformes > Indicatoridae > Indicator > Indicator indicator. Next base: position 13,757,799 of record NC_072030.1, read on the forward strand.
GACCCACCACAGCACCCCACAGCCCCACCATAGCACCTCTAGACCACCCACAGCACCCCTGGACGCACCACAGCTCTGCCACAGCACTCCTGGACCCATCACAGCTCCACCACAGCACCTCTGGACCCACCACAGCACCCCTGGACCCACCACAGCTCCCCCACAGCACCTCTGGACCCATCACAGCTCCATCACAGCACCCTGGACCCACCACAGCTCCACCACAGCACCCCTGGACCCATCACAGCTCCACCACAGCACCTCTGGACCCACCACAGCTCCACCACAGCACCTCTGGACCCATCACAGCTCCATCACAGCACCCTGGACCCACCACAGCTCCACCACAGCACCTCTGGACTCACCACAGCACCCCTGTGGAGCACAGAGCTTGGGGAAGGGGGGAGCTGGGATCTGTCCCCCAGCAACTCAGGCTCTGCCTGGTCACCTTGCAGCTGGCAAGTGGCCTGCTGAGTGCCAACAGGGACAGCCAGTGAGGGCATCTGGAACAAAGTGGGGGCAGAGGCCACGTCTGGAGGGGAAATGAGGCAGGTGCACACTGTGGGCACCAGGAGGGAAGGGCAGCCGTGCCACCCTGCTGCCAGCAGGAACAAGTTGGTGTCCCCCACTCTGCCACCCACCTGACAGGTGACCTTGGGCCAAGCAGTGTTGTGCCATGCTCCCCTTACGCACAGTGGCACAGGGATGGAGTGGCACAGGGATGGGGTGGCACAGGGATGGAGTGGCACAGGGTTGAATTGACACAGGGTTGAATTAACACAGGGATGGGGTGGCACAGGGAAGAAGTGGCACAGGGATGGAGTGGCACAGGGATGGAGTGGCACAGGGGTGGGGTGGCACAGGGATGGAGTGGCACAGGGTTGAATTGACACAGGGTTGAATTAACACAGGGATGGGGTGGCACAGGGATGGGGTGGCACAGGGTTGAATTGACACAGAGATGAAGTTGCACAGGGATGGAGTGGCACAGAGATGAAGTGGCACAGGGATGAAGTTGCACAGAGATGGAGTGGCACAGGGGTGGGGTGGCACAGGGTTGAATTGACACGGGGTGAAGTTGCACAGGGATGGGTGGCACAGGGATGGAGTGGCAGAGGGATGGAGTGGCACAGGGTTGAATTGACACAGGGGTGAATTGACACGGGGATGGGGTGGCACAGGGAAGAAGTGGCAGAGGGATGGGGTGGCAGAGGGATGGGGTGGCACAGGGTTGAATTGACACAGGGTTGGGGTGGCAGAGGGATGGGGTGGCAGAGGGATGGGGTGGCACAGGGTTGAATTGACACAGGGTTGGGGTGGCAGAGGGATGGGGTGGCACAGGGGTGGCAGAGCTGCAGCCAGAGGGAATGTCCATCCTCTGTGCAGGTGGCAACTTCACCTGGCGGGTAGCTTGTCTGGAACCACCAACAACTCCCGGGCAGGCACCTGCCCTGGGGGGCACCTCATCACCACCCCCGAGCTGCCCTTCTCCCGCAGGCCTGGCTCTGCCCAGTTCCTGCAGCTCGCCCCAGCTCGGCGCGCCGGCGGCTCCCACTCTGCCCAGTTGGCCGCTCCCCACGTCCCCGCCGGCAGCACCGCAGGACACCTTGTCCTTCTGCCCGCCTTGGCCCGCGGCGGCGGCGCCAGTGAAGGCTCCCAGGTGTCTCCCCCCCGCCCCAGCCTCGGTGCTCCCTTCGCCTCCACACCGGCTGCCGGCAGCTCTCGCACCCGAAACCCCTCCCCGGCAGCGTCCCAGATTCCTCCATACTGGGCCGAACTGGTGCCTCCGGAGCATGAGCTCAGCAAAACAGCACTGCCCAGAGCCCCTGCCCCGGCTGCCCACCTTGGCAAGCAATAGCACGATGGGATAGGGGGGGAGGGACAGGGGATGGGGGAACCCCCTACCCAAAGGGATGAGGATTGGGGGTGATGCTCTGCCCACTGGTACCCAGTGAGGCTGTGGGGGGGGGTGTCAGCGAGGGGCTGGGCTGATCACCCCAGAAGCTGAGGGCTCACCAAGGGACTTTGGGGTCACCCCAGGGGGCTGGAGGGGTCACCAAGGGGCTGTGTGTGTGTGTGTGGGTCACTGAAGGGCTTCGGTGTCACCCCAAGGAGCTGGGTCTTTCGGGGAGGGGGGGGGGGGGTTGGGTTTTGCCCAGGATGAGGGGGTATTGGCCCCGTGGTTTGGGGTGTCCCCAGGCTGGGGTGTCCCTGGGTGGGGGGGCAGGACCCCCGGTGGGGGGTGTGTGTGTGGGGGTTCCAGCAGCTCTCGGTGTCATTTGCAAGTGGTAACGGTGACTTTTCCTCCCTGAACTCCGGGTAACTCCCGACAGATCCCATAACCCGGCAGGAGCAGAGCAGAGGAGGGGGAAAACTGGGAGAGGAGGGGGATGGGGGGGAGATGCGAATCACGGACCGGTCCCACCAGTGGAGCCGGGCAGGCACCAGCGGACAGCGATGAAACCTGGTGTTTGTGTCCCCATCTCGATGTCCCCCATCCTCTCCCAGCGTCTGTCCCCCCATCCCGGTGTCTTCCCATCACCTCCCTGCTGTCTGGCCCCATCCTGATGTCCCCGTCCTGGTGTCTGTGTCCCCGTCCTGGTGTCCCCATCCTGGCGTCTGTGTCCCCGTCCTGGTGTCCCCCATCACCTCCTCACGGTCCGTATAATCCATCTCGGTGTCCCCCACCCTCTTCCTGGCGTCCGTGTCCCCATCCTGGTCTCCCCCACTATTTCCCCAGTGCGCCCGTGTCCCCATCCCGGTGGTGTCTGTGTCCCTATCCCGGTGTCTGTGTGTCCCCATCCTCATGTCCCCCATCATCTTCCCTGCTGTCCGTGTCCCCATCCCAGCCTCTCCCATCATTTCCCCAGCGTGTCCGTGTCCCCATCCCGGTGCCTTGTGCGTCCCTATCCTGGTGTCTGCGTCCCCCAGCGCGGTGTCCCCCACCACCTCCCCGCCGTCTCCGTGTCCCCGTCCTGTTGTCCGCCCCCAGCCATCTCCCCGGTGCTCGGCGCTGCCCCCTCCGAACTCACCTGCGCTGGCAGCCTCCGGGTGCAGGTACATGGTGGCGGCTGGTGGCAGTGACGGTGGCGGCGGTGGCAGTGGCGGCGGCGGCTGCTGCCCGCTTCGGCGGAGCCGAGGCTCTCATCAGACAAGGGCGGCGGGCGGCGGGGCGGGTGCGGGGGCCGCGGGAGGCGGCGGCGGAGCGGCGGGGGCCGGCATGCGGTGGTGGTAACGGGGATGAGGGAGAGGGGGGGGTTGGGGGGTGGAGGGGGTCCGGTAGCCCAGGGGCTGCCCGTTCGCTGCCTGCCCGTTCGCTGCCTGCTGCGGGTGGGGGGTGTAAGGGAAGGGTGGGGGGATTGGGGGGGGGGGTGTGCACCCCGATCGCGCATCCACTTGCTGCTCGCTGCTGGCGGGAGAGGAAACTGCAGCCGGTGGGGAAAAGGGAGGGAGGGATGGGGGGGGGCGTTGGGGATGCGCATGGAGTGTGTGTGTGGGGCGGGGGGGGGTCGCACATACACAAGGCCAGCAGCAAGGAGGGGGGCACAAGAGGGTTCACAGCACCCCTCCTCCAAGCAATACCGGGGCCACATATCGGGAGTGGATCTACATGCACGCCCTCCCCCCCCCCCCCCCCCGCCCCGCCCGCATGGCAACAAGCGCGGGGCACCGTGTGCGCGTCCCCGCGGGGACAGGCCGGCGCGCACACACACGGGGGGCACAAAGGGATTCAGTGGGTGGTGGCACTGCCAGGGCACCACAGCACAGCTTTGACACATCTCCCCCCCCACCCCCACGACGCCCCGAATACACCCCCGCAGGTTGTCCATTGTCCAGATCCTTTGTAATCCAGGCCGGGTTTTCCCGGGGCCGGGGCGCGGCGGCTGGGGCCGGGGCACTGCGGGAGAGGCGGCGGCGGCGGCAGAAGAAAAACCCGGAGCGGAATTTTGGAGCGGGTGGTGAGCCGGGTTCTTGTTACAGAATCACAGAGTCGTAAATCATGGAATTGGGGAATCACAGAATGCTTTGGGTTGGAAGAGATATTTCAGAGCATGGATTCCAACCCTTAACCCAGCACTGCCAGGGCACCACTAACCCATGGCCCTCAGCACCACATCTCCATGGTGTTGAAACCCTTTTGGGCATGGGGACTCCACCACTGCCCTGGGCAGCCTGGGCCAGGCCTTGGCAAGCCTTTTGGGTGAGGATATTTCTCCTCATGTCTAACCAGAGGGTTTCCCCTCGGCCTTCTTTTCACCAGCCTCAACACCCCCAGGTCCCTCCTCAGCTGCTCCTCACCAGCTCTGTTCTCCAGACCCTTCCCCACCTTTGTTGCCCTTCTCTGGACCTGCTCCTGCCCCTCAAATGTCCTTCTTGGAGTGAGGGGCTCAAAACTGACCTCGGGATTTGAAGTTTGGCCTCAGCAGTTCTCAGTCCAGGGGCACAAACACCACTCCCTGAACCCCCAAAAGGGTGATTTGTGCCCCAGTGTTTATCACCCAGTGAAGAGCAGATAAAGGGCAGAACTGCACTTAGGGTGCACACAGCAGGTCCTGCCAGGAACCTTCACCTCCAGTTGTGTTTCCAGCATGCTGGCTTGGGAGTCCCTAGGGTGCAGACCTGAGGATCCCTGGAATGGTGGCTTTGGGGTTTTTAGGTGCTGACCTGGAGGTCCTTGCAGTGCTGACCTGGAGGTCATCTTGCTGCTGGTCTGGGGGTCCCTGGAGTGCTGGCCTTGAGGTTCTGTGGGTGCTGGCTTGGGGTCCTTGGGGTGCTGACCTGGGGGTCCCTGGGGTAGGAGGGAGCAGGGTGAAGGAGGAGACCCCCTGAGCTGGTGCAGGAGGTGCCTCCAGACGAAGTGGTGAGGCAGGGGATGATGATGGCAGCTGAGGCTTTGCTCCCAGGACTGTTCCTGATTCCCACTTCTGCTGAGGTGAGGGGTCAGAGACCCACCCCAGCACTTGGGCCATGGGGATGGGACACTCACTTGGATGATCCAGGGCTTGGGGGGACCTCGAGGGACAGAGCCCAGCCTGGTCTTGCTGGATGGAGGGGATCAGGTGGAAGTTCTCTGGAATCATACTGGGAAGAGACAGAAAACTACCTCCAGAATGGTTTGGAGGCTTCTGGGACTAAATCTTGACATTCCTCACCCCCAGACCGGATTTCCAGCAGGGAAGGAAGCAGGGCTAATCTCCTTAGGATGATGTTTGATGTAAAAGAGCCTGCAGAGAAAGGTCTGCACCAGGAGGGATTGGATTTAGGGATGTGGCTGAGCAGGGGACAAGTGGCCTCCCGGGCAGTGGGGTGCCACATCTTGGTGCTGCTCACTCCAGTCAGGCCACGTGGCTGATAAGGGACCTGGTCTCGTGTGTCTGACTCACACCATGGGCTCCTCAGTGCCCATCCTGATCATGGCACTCACCCAGGGGGATGTTGTCAGCCCCTCAGAGCTGGGCCAGCAGCAGCCCCTCTTGGGCTCGGTGCCAGGAACGCCGATGCCCACAGGCAGGGGTCTGGCTGGGGAGTCGTGTGCCAGGCAAACCTCTGCCTATACACCCAGGAGAAGCTGTTCCAATGATGAGGAGCAGGTGCCAGCCTGCTGCCAGCCCCTCCAGGACCACCAGTGTGTTGGGGAAGAGGGACCAACCCTCTGCCTTTTCAGTGCTGGGAGCAGGGAAGGGGTTTGGCAAAGCCTCCTCACGGGGCTTTATTTTGATTTCGTGCTGCCTTTTGTATTTTTTTCTCCTTTTTCTTTTTCTTTTTTTTTTTTTCCCCCTTTTCTCCCCCTTCGTTGTGGGAACCTTCTCATTAAGCCCTTGGCACCAACCCTTGCTTTTCTCCACTGGCTTCCCACACACTCTTCAGCATCTCTCACGTCCCCATCCCCGCACTCGCAGACATCCCGGCAGCGCCGTGACCTCCCTGCACCCACACAGCCGCTCGCCGCTGCTGCCACTTCCACCAGGACCAAGTGGGTGGGGAAAAAAAAACCCAGACCCCGTGGCTGACTCATGGCTGGGTGCCACACGTGAGCTCCTGGCCCAGCTGGGTGCTCAGCAGCACCCTAAGATAGTCCTTGTTGCCCAATGAGCCATGGCAAGATGAGCTCCTCCCATCCCGATGCAACTCCTGGGGAACTGGAGCCCTTTCCATCCCAAATGCCTGGGTGACTGGAGCCCCTTCCATCCCAAATGCCTGGGTGACTGGAGCCCCTTCCATCCCAAATGCCTGGGTGACTGGAGCCCCTTCCATCCCAAATGCCTGGGTGACTGGAGCCCCTTCCACCCCAAATGCCTGGGTGACTGGAGCCCCTTCCATCCCAAATGCCTGGGTGACTGGAGCCCCTTCCATCCCAAATGCCTGGATGACTGGAGCCCCTTCCATCCCAAATGCCTGGGTGACTGGAGCCCCTTCCAGCCCAAATGCCTGGGTGACTGGAGCCCCTTCCATCCCAAATGCCTGGGTGACTGGAGCCCCTTCCACCCCAAATGCCTGGGTGACTGGAGCCCCTTCCATCCCAAATGCCTGGGTGACTGGAGCCCCTTCCATCCCAAATGCCTGGATGACTGGAGCCCCTTCCATCCCAAATGCCTGGGTGACTGGAGCCCCTTCCATCCCAAATGCCTGGGTGACTGGAGCCCCTTCCATCCTGAATGCCTGGATGACTGGAGCCCCTTCCACCTCAAACTCCTGGATAACTGAAGCCCCTTCCAGCCCAAACTCCTGGATAACTGGAGCCCCTCCCCCCTCAAACTCCTGGATAACTGAAGCCCCTTCTATCCCAAACTCCTGGATAACTGAAGCCCCTTCCAGCCCAAACTCCTGGATAACTGAAGCCCCTTTCCATCCCAACCCCCTGGGCAACTGGAGCTCCTTCCATCCCAAATCCTTGAGTACACCCAAACCCATCCCAGTGTGGTCCCCACGCCCTGGCCACAGGGCAGGGAGATGCTCCTAGAGCTCCAGCAGGGTGCTGAGTGGTACTGAGGCATCACCATGTGGTCCATGCACATCTCCTGGGGCTGTCCCTCTCCTACCCATTGCCCAGGACTTGGCTTTGGCTTCTACAAACCTCACTGGCAAGCTTGGGGCAACCACAGGTCCTCCTGCAGCCCCCAGCATCCTGCCCAGGTCTTTCCCCAGAGCTGCCCATGGCTCCTCCATGGCCAGAGCTCCACCAATCCAGCTGGAATGTCTCTGGGAGGTGTGGGCAGAGGGCTCCTGGGCAGAGGTAGGTTCCTCTGCCAAATTGCAGTTTTCACTTCTCAACTGCTTGGGCTTTCAGGCTGTTCAGAAGAGAGTCATTAAGCTCCTTTCTTCCCTCCTTCTCTTTTGTTTTGGTGATGGGGAGAAAAATGGATCTTTTATTCACCCTTCCCAAGGAACCTTTTCTGCTTTTGGGTGGTTTGGGGAGGGGGAAGGAGGATTTTTTGTGTGGGTTTGTTTTTTTTTTCTCTGCCCTTGCCCAAAGCTTTGTTGTTGTTGTTGTTAGAAATTAATGGTTGGGTTGAGGCCAAAGCTGGGGAAATTTCAGCTCAAAGGCTGAAATTCTGAGAGTCTAACAAGAATCACAGAATGGTTGGGGTTGGAAGGGACCTCTGGAGATGACTGAGTCCAGCCCCACTGCCAAGGCAGGGTCACCAACAGAAGGTTACACGGGAACACATCCAGGTGGGTTTGGAATATCTTCAGGGATGGAGGCTCCACCACCTCTGGGCAGCCTGTTCCAGTGCTCTGCCACCCTTAAATTAAAGAACTTCCTCCTCACACTTAGCTGGAGCTTCAGATGTTCCAGTTGGTGCCTGTAACCCCTTGTCCTGTCACTGGGCACCACTGAAGAAAGCCTGGTCCCATCCTGCTGACACCTACCCTTGAAGTATTGATCAGCATTGATGAGATCTCCCCTCAGGCTGCTCTTCTCCAGACTAAACAGCCCCAGGGCTCTCAGTCTGTCCTCATCACAGAGATGCTGCAGGGCCCTCAGCATCTTTGCAGCCCTTTGCTGTACCTTCTCCAGCAAGTCCCTGTCCTCCTTCAACCAGGGAGCCCTGAACTGGACACACTTCTCCAGATGTGGCCTCACCAGCACAGAGCAGAGGTGGAGGAGAATCTCCCCAGACCTGCTGGCCACACTCTTCTTGATGCACCCCAGGAGACCACTGGCATAAGCAGAAGGTTTAGAAAGCAAACCATTTCCCACCTTGACCAAGGGCAACCTGTGACCCTCCACTTGTTACAAGGAATCAGAATGGCCATGAAGAAGCAGCAGCAGCCCTGGGGCTCCCCCATCCATCCCTCTCCCTTCTCTGCTGCTCCTGGTCCTCTGGAGTGGAAGCAGAGCTGTGTTTGTCTTTCTGTGCAAACAGGGCACAGGGCAGAACCGGTCAGGTGGGATCAGAGCTGCTGCCATCAGCCAAGCAGCTCCTGCTGAGGCTGCTGGGGTACTGGGAAGAGTGCTGTGGAAGTGGGGAGGCACGGGGGATGTGTGTCTGTGGGCAGAAGGCTTGATCCAGGAGGATGTTCAGCCCTTGGAGGAGGAGTTCTGGTGTGTAACACAACCACCTCTACAGCTCCCTGGAGGGAGTGAGGTGGGGCTGCCCTCTTCTCCTTAGGATCAGGTGGTAGAAGAAGAGGAAATGGCCTGAAATAATCCAAGAGGAGGTTTAGGTGGGACATGAGGAACAATTTCCTCACTGAAAGAGTGGTCAGGGATTGGAATAGGTTTGGCCAGGGAGGTGGTGGAGTCAACATACCTGAAGGTCTTTAAAAACCATGTAGACATGGCACCTGGGGGCATGGTTTAGTGGGCATGGGGGTGTTGGGTCAGTGGTTGGGCTTGGTGGTCTTAGAAGTCTTTTCAGACCTAATGATTCTGTGATTCTACAAAGTGGCCAAGTGCAAGGTCCTGCACATGGTTCAACCCAATCTCTGGGATCAATCCATGCTAGGGGTGAAGGGCTGGAGAGCAGCCCTGTGGAGAAGGATTTGGGGGTGCTAGGGGGGTGAGAAGCTGGAGATGAGCTGGCTGGGAAACCAAGCATGTCCTGGGCTCATCCCCAGCAGTTTGGGCAGCAGGGGCAGGGAGGGGATTCTGCCTCTCTGCTGTGCTCTGCTGAGACCCCACCTACAGTGCTGGGGCAGCTCTGGAGTCCACAGCACAGCAGAGACATGGAGCTGTTGGAGCAGGGCCAGAGGAGGTCACAGCAGTGATGGGAGGGCTGGAAGCCCTCTGCTGTGAGGCCAGGCTGAGAGAGTTGGGGTTGTTCAGGCTGGAGAAGGCTCCAGGGAGACCTTCAGGTGGCCTTTCAGTGCTTCAAGGAGCCAGGGGACGGACTTCGGAGCAGGGACTGCTGTGACAGAACAAGGGGTGATGGTTTGGAATAAAAAGAGATTCAGACTGGAGAGAAGGGAGAAATGTTTGCCCCTGAGGGTGGTGAGAGCTTGTCCCAGGGTGCCCAGAGAGGTGGGAGCTGCCCCAGCCCTGGCACCACTGCAGGTCAGGTTGTGTGGGGCTCTGAGCAGCCTGCTCTGGCTGGGGCTGTCCCTGCTGACTGCAGGGGGGTTGGATTAGATGAGCTGTAAAGGTCCCTTCCCACCCAAACCATTGCATGCTTCTGTGATTCTCTGCTGGATGACACTGAGTGATGAGCTCACCAACCCATGCATGAGCAAAGCTCCCAAATCCCAGCCTGGGGCTCCCTGGGGAAGTCAGCTCAGCTGGAAACCCACCCACAGGGAGGTGGGGGGGGAAGGGGGAGGGCAAAAGAAAGCCAAGACCACATCAAACTCGATTTGCTTGGGGTGCCAGGGGCCAGCTCTGCTTGGGTGCTGAGCTGTGCTCCTCACTGGGAGGTTGAGCATGTGAAGAATTGCCCCGGTGGTGACAGAGCAGCCCTGAGGTGGAGTTTAATTGCTGGCAGCATCCGTCAGCAGCCTCTCCCACAGCCCAGCTGCTCTGCAGGCACCACCTTTGCCTGGGATTCTGGAGGCCATTCCCATCGTGGCCAGGGCTGTTTGCCATGGCCACCCTCTGCCTGTTTGCTTTGTGTGCCTCATGCTGCCAGGACAACCCTTTTGGGGAGGTTTCCAGACCACACCAGTGCAAAGAGACCGAGTGTCCCAGCTGGTGACACTTGGATGCCCCAAGCTTTGGTGGCTTTCCAAGAAGGTGTGGTGGGGATTTTTGTGAGGTTCTTGAGCTAGGGCACAGGCTCACAGGATGCCAGGGCTTGGAAGGGACCTCTGGAGATTATCCAGTCCAACCCCCCTGCCAGAGCAGGACCATAGAATCCAGCACAGGTCACACAGGAACACATCCAGATGGGGCTGGAAAGTCTCCAGAGAAGGAGACTCCACAACCTCTCTGGGCAGCCTGTTCCAGTGCTCTGTGACCCTCACACTGAAGAAGTTCCTCCTCATGTGGAGGTGGCACCTCCTGTGCTGGAGTTTCTATCCATTGCCCCTTGTCCTGAGCCATCAGGGATCTGCAGGAAGCTCCAGCATGGATGGTGCTAATTCAGCCCTGGAGCTGTGCTCTCCATGTTTTTTTGGGTTTTTTTTTGTGAGCTAGAGGTTGAAGCCAGCAGGGATCTGTAGGGTGAGGTGGGAGGCTCCAGCATGGATGGTGCTAATCCAACCCTGGAGCTGTGCTCTGCATGAGGATTTCTTTTATCTTTTTTCTTTTTTCATTTTCTTTTTCTTTTTTTTTTTCTTTTTTCTTTTTTCTTTTTTCTTTTTTCTTTTTTCTTTTTCTTCTTTTTTCTTTTTTCTTTTTTTCTTTTTTTCTTTTTTTTTTTTTTGAGTTTCTCAAGATAGAGATTGAAGCCATCAAGGATCTGTAGGGTGAATTGGGAGACTCCAGCATGGATGGTGCTAATCCAACCCTGGAGCTGTGCTCTGCATGAGGATTTCTTTTTTCTTTTTCCTTTTTTTCTTTTTTCTTGTTTCTTTTTTCTTTTATCTTTTTTTTTTCTTTTTTCTTTTTTCTTTTTTCTTTTTTCTTTTTCTTGTTTCTTTTTTCTTTTTTCTTTTTTTTTCTTTTCTCTTTTTTCTTTTTTTCTTTTTTTAATTTTTTCTTTTTTCTTCTTTCTTCTTTTTTCTTTTTTTCTTTTTTCTTTTTCTTTTTTTTTTTGAGTTTCTCAAGATAGAGGTTGAAGCCAGTAGGGATCTGTAGGGTGAGGTGGGAGGCTCCAGCATGGATGGTGCTAATCCAACCCTGGAGCTGTGCTCTCCATAGGGATTTCTTTTGTGAGCTAGAGGTTGAAGCCAGCAGGGGTGTGTAGGGTGATGTGGGAGGCTCCAGCATGGATGGTGCTAATCCAGCCCTGGAGCTGTGCTCTCCATGATGGGAATTCAGCACTGCTTGTCTGCTGAGCAGCAAACATCAAAAGAAGCACAGCAAAAGCAATCAGAAACAGGAATTATCATCAAATGGCAGTGCTGGAGGTGGCCTCATGGCTGGAGGGACACAAGCCCAGGTGCCATTCCCCACAGTAACCCAGTAACCACCCCCCTCCCCCCCCAAACTTTACCCCATACTCCTGCCCTAGCACCCCTTTCACCCCAGGTGGAGAGGATGAGCAAGGAAAGAAGTGGTTGTGTGTAGCCATGGCACTTGGGGATGTGGTTTAATGGCCATGGTGGGGTTGGGTCAACAGCTGGGCTTGCTGATCTTGGAAGTTCTGTGGTGTGGAGGCTCCTCAAATCCCACTGACCTCCCTGACTTCATCCTGAGGGGGTTCAATGTGGTGCCTGGGGGATGCTTTCAATGGCCTCAGGTTGCCCCAGGGGGAGGTTTAGGTTGGATATTTAAAGAAATTTCTTCACTGAAAGGGTTCTCAAAGCCTTGAACCAGGCTGCCCTGGGAGGTGATTGAATCCCCACCCCTGGAGGTGCTTAAAAGAGGCAGAGAGGTGGTGCTGAGGGAGGTGGTTTAGCACCAGCCTTGGCAGAGGGACTGGATGGTCATAAAGGTCTCCTCCAACCAAAATAATTCTCTGACTCTATGATTCAATGCCAAATCCTCCTGGCCAAGGTCCCTGCTCCCCTGGAGACACCTGCCTTCCTGGAATTATTGGTGGGCTCAGGTGGGATGGAAGCTTTTCCATGCATCCATTTGGCATGTGGAGGAGCCCTGGGAGCACTGGTGTGGTGGTGTTGGGAGCCAGGCTGGTGCTTGGCACCACGGGGGTGAGCAGCCTGCTTGCTGCTGGTGCAGGGAGCTCTTGGCTCGCTGAGGGAAGCAGGGAAAAGTGGCAGGTGGAGGCTGAAGGTCACAGCTTGGACTTTGCCCGTGGCACTGCTGGCAGCAGCTGCTCAGCAGCTGAGATGAAGCTGCACTGCCAGGCTGGATTCCTCCCTGCTGGCCCCCAAGCCATGGGATGTAGAAAGATGCAATGGTGCTCCAGGAGCATCTGTGGTGGGTTTCAGCCAGGGCTACCCGGGTCCTGTCCCCCCAGCCCCTGCAGAGGCTCGGGGCAGCCACCTTGAGTCCAGGTTTGTCCTTTATGGCAGCACAGAGCCCGAAGCTAGCATGGCCTGAGGTCCTCCTCCACAACCAGACCTTTTTGCCTCCTCCCTGTGCCCTGCTCGCTTGAGAAGTGTCTCTTTTTGTTTGGGATGCCACCAAGGAAGGGGACAGACGATTGCTCCAGCACTCTGAAGGACACGGAGGACGTGCGGCCACCCAGCACCTCCCAACCCTGCTCCCAGGGGTGAGGGCTGCTCTAAAATCCCGGGTTTGGGACCGGGAGGAGCAGCCATCACCTGAGGGAGGGCTTTCATCTCCTCAGCCCCGGCTTTGGGATCAGGTTTCGATCGATGCAGGACCGCCTGCTCCAGCCCTCTGCCCTGACTCAGCAGCTCCCAGTTTGGCCAGTTGGCCAGCGGGGCTGGGCACCGCGGCTGCAGCCTGGCGCCGGTGGTTCCCGGAGCCCCCGAGGGGTGGTCACTGAGTCTTCGTGTCGTGGGTGGGAGACTTGGGATCAGCCAAACTCCTCTGAGAGGGGGTTGGGAACGAGGTGGGGCTGCTGTCCCTCTCAGGGGAAGTGGGAAGGGATGGCGGAGCGCAGGGGTGCCTACGGGGACAGGGCTCTGCCCTGGGGACAAGCGGCGCAGGGCTGAGGACACAGCCTGGGAGCAGTCTGCGGCATTCCTCTCTTCTCTTCGGCCCCCACCCCAAAAGCCCTGTTGGGTCCCCACCCTCCCTCCTGCCGCATTCCCAGCGCTGCCCTCGGGTCATCTTTTTTTCATGAGCCCTGGGAGGCGTTGGGCCGGTCGATGGTTGGCTGAAGATGCTGCCCTTGGGCAGCTTGGCCAGGCTTGAGCCTTGCTTCTTTGCAACCGCTGCCCTTCCCATCCAACCCCCCACCTCCCTCCTCCCCCCTCAAAACTCTCCTCAGATGGAAGAGAGGCTTGAGAGCTCCCTCTGTGTCCATACCAAGAGCTCTCCGTGCCCTGACGGTGCTCTGCTTTGTGGTGCCCGGCTCTGTAATGGGTGGTGACCTCTATTAGCCAATGCTATTAAGCTCCTCAGAAGCTCCTGAAGCACAGCACCAGCTCGCTCTGGAGGCTTTATTTGTTTATCTCTTTTTTTTTTTTTGGTGGGTAGAGAAGCAGTTGGGTTCTGCCAAAGTGACTGCACAATTAAGGACCAAATCCTTTCTGCAGCCTCTGAAGGATGGGAGCTGGTGGGGATGGCTGGGGGAAGGGGGATGATGGAAAGTTTCTCCCTCTCCATCCTGGCATGGCTGCAAAGGTGGGAGGGAGGTTGTGTGGGACCAGCTGCTCTGCCAGGGGAAAAAAAAATTGGGGTAGAGGTTTGGAAGGAAAGAGCTGACCTTAAAAGTCAGAGAGAAAAGGGATGGAGAGATGAATGGCTGTGATGGTCCTCACCCTGCTGAGCAGCAGGGACCCAGACATGTGTGTCCCTCACACTCATTGCCACCTTGGGCACAATTTAGGGTGAGCTTTTCCTTCAAAGCCTCCTGAGATGTTCCAGCAGCACCAAGGAAACCTTGCTTTGCCTTGGCATCAAAGAAACCTCCTCTCAAGGCAGCAGCAGGGTGGGTAGAAGGAGCCTGGAGAAGAGACAGCTTCAGAGAAGATCCCATCCCATCCCATCCTATCCCATCCCATCCCATCCCATCCCATCCCATCCCATCCCATCCCATCTCAGAAAGGTCTGCAAATGGGATTCAGGGAAAGCTGGGGAAGACATGGAGGGGAGAGTATGTTGGGACAGCCAGAGGAGTAGGGTGGAGAGCTGGGTGGAGAGGAACCTCATGGGGTTCAACCAGAGCAAGTGGAGGGTCCTGCACATGGGGAGGAACAACCTCCTGCAGCAGCACAGGTGAGAGGTGACCTGCTGGGAAGCAGCTCCAAGAAGGACTCAGCAGTGCAGGGGGACAAGAAGTTGGTCATGAGCCAGCAATGTGCCCTGGTGGCCAAGAAGGTCAATGGTCTCCTGGGGGGCATGCAAAAGAGTGTGGCCAGCAGAGCAAGGGAGGTTCTTCTCCTCTGGAGTCCTGGCTCCAGTTCTGGGCTCCCCAGTTCAGGAGAGACTGGGAACTGCTGGAGAGAGTCCAGGGGAGGCTCTGAAGATGCTGAGGGGCCTGGAGCAGCTCTGTGAGCAGCAAAGGCTGAGAGCCCTGGGGCTGGTGAGCCTGCAGAAGAGCAGCCCCAGAGGGGAGCTGAGCAATGCTCAGCAAGAGCTAAAGGAGCTGTGGGGGGCAAGAGGCTGGGGCCAGACTCTGCTGAGTGGTGCCCAGGGCCAGGCCAAGGGGCAGAGGGCACAAAGTGGAAGCCAGGAGGTTGCAGGTGAAGCTGAGGAGAAAGTTGTTTGGTGTGAGGGTGCTGGAGGCCTGGAGCAGGCTGCCCAGAGAGGTTGTGGAGTGTCCTTGTGTGGAGAGCTTCCAACCCCCCCTGGGCATTGTGCTGCTGGGCAAGCTGCTGTGGGTGCCCTGCTGGAGCAGGGGGCTTGGACTGGCTGAGCTCCAGAGCTCCCTTCCAACCCCACCCTGCTGGGGCTCTGGGATCCTGTGGGTGTGGGAAGGTGAGGGTGCAGGGCAGGGGGGATGGTGCGTGGCCGAGCACTGCCACATCCGCTTGCAAACCAAACATCTCTGCCTCACTGCAGGCGTTGGAGCAAAGTCCAGCCCAGCCCAGCCCCTGGCCCGGGGAGGACTGGAGCAGATGTGACAGGAAAATCCTCCAGCACCTGCCCGGGATGGAGGCAGAAAAGCAGGGCAGCGAGAAGCAGGGAAGGACAAAGGGGAGGGACCCCGGTCCCAGCTACGGGAAGTGCAGAGGTTGGGAATCATCCTGACACCCCACCCCGGCCATAAAAAGCCATTTGTGGAGGAGTGTCCTCACTAATGCTTCGGAGAAAGGTTGCTAATGGCCACCAAGTGACCTGGGGTTATCGAGAACAGGTTGTGCCAAAGCCCTCTAAAAGCCTCCTCAGATGTAATCAGGGATGGAGGAGCTACAGGAGCACAGGGGCACAGCAGCCCTGCACCTCCCAGCCAGGAGGTGGGATCAGGAATTAGGAAACTGGCCCCAATCCCAAACAGCTGAAGATGCCACCATATGTGTCAGTCAGCAGGGAGCCCTCTGCCCAGGGGCTCTGGGGATGCCAGCATCACCCAGGGGGGGATTTGGCAGCACCAAGGTGTGCCAGCAGCACATCCAAACCAGCTGCAGGGAGTGAGAGGAGATGGGAAATTGGGAGCCTAAGGGCATCTCTGGAGTGGATGGGATGGGATAGGATGGGATCTTCTCTGAAGCTCTCTCTTCTCCAAGCTCCTTCTGCCCACCTTGCTGCTGCCTTGAGAAGAAGTTTCTTTGATGCCAGGGCAAAAGAAGGTTGCCTTGGTGCTGCTGGAACATCTCAGGATGGGATGGGATCTTCTCTGAAGCTCTCTCTTCTCCAGGCTCCTTCTGCCCACCCTGCTGCTGCCTTGAGAAGAAGTTTCTTTGATGCCAGGGCAAAAGAAGGTTGCCTTGGTGCTGCTGGAACATCTCAGGATAGGATGGGATCTTCTCTGAAGCTCTCTCTTCTCCAGGCTCCTTCTGCCCACCCTGCTGCTGCCTTGAGAGGAAGTTTCTTTGATGCCAGGGCAAAGCAAGGATTCATTAGTGCTGCCTGAGCACCTCAGGATGGAAGGCATGACCCTGCTCAAGGAGAAGAGCTGGTGGCCTCCAAGGGATGGATGAAGTCCCATCACTGTGCCAGGCTTGGGACTGGTCTGTGCCAGCAGAGAAGAGGAGGAGAAGATTGTGGCATCCAACTGAGCAGCTGCTGACAGGAACAGGACAAGAAGAAACAGCCCCAAGCTGCCCCAGGGGAGGCTGCCCAGGGAGGTGGTTGAATCCTCATCCCTGGAGGGGTTTCAAAGCCTCAGAGGTGTGGTGCTGAGGGCTGTGGTTTAACACCAGATTGGATAGAGTTGGAGAATGGTCTGAAAGGTCTCCTCCAAGCAAAGCCAGCCTGTGATCAGTGGTAAGGAAGGGACTAGCAGTGATCAGCTGGTAATGAGCATGCTGAGAGCCAGCGTGGGCAAGTGGACACCTCAGGGTGTGTGAGTGAGCTCTTGTCCCCACCAATGGCACTGGCTGGGCTGTGGGGACCTGGGGCAGCCCTCACACCTCCTGGCAGCCCCACTCATCCCAGCTGAGCCCCCAGGCAGCCATCCAGCAGTCCTGCAGACCTGGCCTGGGATGGACATGCTCTGTCCTACCTGCCACCTTGTCCCACAGCTCCCCAAGGTCTCCTGGGCTGGTGCTCTCCGTTTTTGGCTGTTCCCCCAAGCTAGGGGGACAGAAGCTTCAGCCCCATCCTCTCTGCACAGGGAACAGCATCAAAGCACAGGAGAGAAGCCCTTAGCTCAGCTGAGTCCACTCCAACACCATCACTTGAGCCTCTGGCCTCTGATTTTGGTGGGGAAGGGGAGAGAGGATTTGTGTCCTGCAGTCCAGGAAGGGAGATGCTGGTGTGGCCACCATCCCTGGAGGTGCTTAGTGGACATGTGGATGAGGTGCTGAGGGGCATGGGAGACTTCAAGTGGAGCAGGGTAGATTTAGGTTGGACATGAGGAGGAATTTCTTCACAAGGAGGCTGATGAGACCCTGGAACAGGTTTCCCAGGGAGGTGGTGGAAGCCTCATCCCCAGAGACATTCAAGGTCAAGCTTGCTGGGGTTCAGTGGTAGCAGTTTAGCACTAGAGGTGGGATGGGGAGCTCCAGGTGTGGGGTTGGACTTGTTGGGCTCAAAGGCCCTAAACCAGGCTCATTTTGCTCCATGTCCACTCCCCAGCACTGAGCCCTCACCCACAGACACCACCACACCGAGGAGGAGACCTGCTCACAGCAGCTCCCACACCATGCCAGCAGCCAAGCTGGCAGATGCCAGGGCTGGTAACACCCCACACCCTCCCAGCAGCCTACTGGTTCCAGTCTCACAAGCTGCTGCTTGACACTGGTCCCCCTCCTGCCTCTGTGGCCCCTGAGGCTGGCAGCAGATGTCCAGCTCTGAGCCCCTCTGGCACCAGCCACAGCAGATGGGCTCCCAGTGAGCAGCCCTGAAGCTCTGCAAGGAAAGCAATTCCCAACACCACAGGGAGCAGAGGGAAGAGCAACCAGCTCCAGGCACCTCCTGCCCCTGAATGGCTGCCTGAGCACAGTGTGGAGGGAGCAGGAGCTGACCCAGGGCACTGCTAGATCCCAAAGAGGCTTTAAAAGGAGATTCCTCTGCCAGTGCTGCCTGAGCTTGGGTGAGGGAGCCTGGAGCATGTCTGGAGAACGGGACATGGAGAACATGAGGAGTTGCAGTGCTTGGAGCACAGGATCCCAGAGTGCCAGCATGGTGCAGGGTTGGAAGGGACCTCTGGAGCTCAGCCAGTCCAAGCCCCCTGCTCCAGCAGGGCACCCACAGCAGCTTGCCCAGCAGCACAATGCCCAGGGGGGGTTGCAAGCTCTCCACACAAGGACACTCCACAACCTCTCTGGCCAGCCTGCTCCAGGCCTCCAGCACCCTCACACCAAACAACTTTCTCCTCAGCTTCACCTGCAACCTCCTGGCTTCCACTTTGTGCCCTCTGCCCCTTGGCCCTGGGCACCACTCAGCAGAGTCTGGCCCCAGCCTCTTGCCCCCCACAGCTCCTTTAGCTCTTGCTGAGCATTGCTCAGCTCCCCTCTGGGGCTGCTCTTCTGCAGGCTCACCAGCCCCAGGGCTCTCAGCCTTTGCTGCTCACAGAGCTGCTCCAGGCCCCTCAGCATCTTCAGAGCCTCCCCTGGACTCTCTCCAGCAGTTCCCAGTCTCTCTTGAACTGGGGAGCCCAGAACTGGACCCAGTGCTCCAGCTGTGGCCTGACCAGGGCAGAGTAGAGGAGAAGAACCTCCCTTGCCCTGCTGGCCACACTCTTTTGCATGCCCCCAGGAGACCATTGACCTTCTTGGCCACCAGGGCACATTGCTGTCTCATGGGCAACTTGCTGTCCTCCACACTCCCAGGTCCTTCTCCACACAGATGCTTCCCAGCAGGTCACCTCTCCCCTGTACTGCTGCAGGAGGTTGTTCCTCCCCAGGTGCAGGACCCTCCACTTGCTCTGGTTGGACTCCATGAGGTTCAGCTCTCAGCCTGGCCAGGTCTCATGGAAGGGCAGCACCCCTGATGCTGGGTGGCTCAAGCCAAGCTGGCAGCACAGGGTCCCAGCCTTGCATCTTCTGTGCCAAAGCCAGGAGCTGGCAAAGGGCTGTTGGGAGGAGAACCTCCAAAGACTCTTCTCCACCTTCCTTCCTCCTTCCATCCTCATCCTCTCTGCACACACCAGGCTGGCACAGTGGGGCTCCCCCCTTGTCAGGAGCTGCCACAGACCCTGCCTTGCCTCGGGGAGGTTCTCACTGAGTGACTCAACTGCTGCTGCCTCTTCCCCCGACGGAGTCCCCACTCCTGCTGAGTGTCACCTCTGACGTAGATCCTCCCACCCCCAGCCCCAGGCACTGCTCTGGGAAAGGTTTGAGCTGTCCTCTCAGGGAGGATCCAGACACCCCCAGGCACCACTGTAGGGGCTGCTGCTGGGAACATGAGCCAGGGGGTGCCAAGAAGGCTACCAGCAGCCTGGCCTGGATCAGCAAGAGTGTGGCCAGCAGGAGCAGGGCAGGGATTGTCCCCCTGGAATGGGCACTGCTGAGGCCACACCTGGAATCCTGGGGTCAGTTTTGAGCTCCTCACTCCAAGCAGGACATTGAGGAGCTGGAGCAGGTCCAGAGAAGGGCAACAAAGGTGGGGAAGAGTCTGGAGAACAGGAATGGTGAGGAGCAGCTGAGGGAGCTGGGGGTGTGGAGCCTGGAGAGCAGAAGGCTGAGGGGAGACCTTCTGGCTCTCTGCAGCTCCCTGCAAGGAGGCTGGAGCCAGGTGGGGGTTGGGTTCTTCTGCCAAGGAATAAGTGACAGGACAAGAGGGAATGGCCTCAAGCTGCCCCAGGGGAGGTTTAGGCTGAACATGAGGAACAATTTGTTGCCCTTGAGGGTTGTCAAGACCTGTCCCAGGCTGCCCAGGGCAGTGGTGCAGTCCCCATCCCTGGAGGGGTTCCCAAGCCCTGGAGCTGTGGTGCTGAGGGCCATGGGTTGGTGGTGCCCTGGCAGTGCTGGGGGAAGGGTTGGGCTCCATGACATGAAAGGTCTTTTCCAGCTCAAACCATTCCATGATTCCATGACTCTCAGGTGACATGAGTCCAGTTGCAGATGTCCATCTTGGAGCTGCTCCTACCCAGCTGGAAGACCTCTTCCAACATTCCTTGAAGCCCAGCCCTGGGAATGGGTATGGAGGGCTGAGGAGAAGTCAGGAGCACTGGGGGTCCTGGGAGCTGGAAGCTGATGGAACAGGAGGCAGCCCAGGATGCACTGGGGGCAACAGGAGCACTGGGATGCACTGGGAGCATCGAGAACCCTTGAGAGCACTGTAATAGACTAGGAGCACCAGGAATCCTGGGAGCATTGGGATGCAATAGCAACCCTTGGAGAACTGGGATGCTCCAGGATGCACTGAGAGCCCTGGGAACAGAGGGATGTACTGGGAGCACTGGAAGCACTGGAGCTTTGGGAGCACAGGGATGCTCCAGGATGCACTGGAAACACGGGGATGCACTGGGAACCCTGGGAGCACAGGGATGCACAGGGAGCACAGGGATGGACTGGTGGTACCAGGAACCCTGGGAGAAGCAGGATGCTCCAGGAACACTGGGATGCTCCAGGAGCACTGAGAACATTGGAATGCACTGGGAACACAGGGATGCACTGGAACACTGGGATGCACTGGGAATACTGGGATGCACTGGGAACCCTGGGAGCCCAGGGATGCACTGGGAGCACAGGGATGGACTGGTGGTACCAGGAGCCCTGGCAGCAGCAGGATGCTCCAGGAACACTGGGATGCTCCAGGAGCACCGGGAGCCTTGGGAACACAGGGATGCACTGAGAGCCCCGGGAGCACTGGGATGCTCCGGGAGCAGCGGGAGCACTGGGATGCTCCGGGAGCAGCGGGAGCACTGGGATGCTCGGGGAGCCGCGGGAGCACTGGGATGCTCGGGGAGCCGCGGGAGCACTGGGCTGCTCCGGGAGCAGCGGGAGCACTGGGATGCTCCGGGAGCAGCGGGAGCACTGGGATGCTCGGGGAGCAGCGGGAGCACTGGGATGCTCCGGGAGCCGCGGGAGCACTGGGATGCTCGGGGAGCCGCGGGAGCACTGGGATGCTCCGGGAGCCGCGGGAGCACTGGGATGCTCCGGGAGCAGCGGGAGCACTGGGATGCTCCGGGAGCAGCGGGAGCACTGGGCTGCTCCGGGAGCAGCGGGAGCACTGGGATGCTCCGGGAGCAGCGGGAGCACTGGGATGCTCCGGGAGCCGCGGGCTGCTCCGGTGCGGTCTGAAAGCTCCTCCTCGTGGCTCCCGCACAGAATTACCGGGCACCGGCTGCCGGGAGAGGCCCGGGACACGGGTGGGACATGGAACCACGCCACGGTGCGTCCCTCCCAGCCCACCAGGTCACAGCCACCACCCTAGGAGGGATGGGGCCGTCAGGCTGGGCTAAGGATGGGCCGTCGGGATGGGCTGCTGAGGGCCCACCGGGCTGGGACTCTCCCTGTGCCCACCTGGGTTGGGACTGTGGCCACATCCCAGCTCTCTTCCCACGGGAAGCCCACCCGAGTGGGGTGACTCTCGGCACAGAGCCACCAGCCACCCTGAACGAGTCTGGTGTGGCAGCAGGGTCGGGTTTCTGCCAGCTTCCAGGAAGGTATTAAGTTAATGCATGAAATCTGATTTGGAGTCACCATCCCTGGCTGGGGACAGCTGTGGGGAGCAAGGCTGGAGCTTGGGGAGTGGAAAATCCCTTCTGCTGGGAGCAGCAGGTTCCTCTCTGTGTCCCCTGGCTGGTGAAGGTGTTTGAAATGGGAGTGAGAGCAGAGGAATGGGGACAGGAAGGAGCCTCAGGGTGCAGCTGTACCCCTCAGAACCTCGTGCCCCTCTCTGTGCATCCTGAGGATGCTCCAATGGGTTGTGCCCATCCCCTTGCGTCCCCCATCCCAGCAGGCTGATGCTCCTCCTTAGGGAAGAGTTGGGACTGTTCAGTCTGGAGAGGAGAAGGCTCCAAGGAGACCTTCTTGTGGCCTTCCAGGATCTGAAGGGGGCTACAAGAAAGCTGGGGAGGGACTTTTCAGGGTGTCAGGTCATGACAGGACTGGGGGGAATGGAGCAAAACTAGAAATGGGGAGATTCAGATTGGATGTTAGGAAGAAATTCTTCCCCATGAGGGTGGTGAGACACTGGCACAGGTTGCCCAGGGAGGTGGTGGAAGCCTCATCCCTGGAGGTTTTGAAGGCCAGGCTGGATGTGGCTCTGAGCAACCTGCTGTAGTGTGAGGTGTCCCTGCCCATGGCAGGGGGGTTGGAACTGGCTGAGCCTTGAGGTCCCTTCCAACCCTGACAATTCCATGATTCTATGAAATGTCCTGGAAGGGCACATTCCCAGCTCCAGTTATAGGAATCCCTCTGTGCCAGTCCCCACCATGGGCAGCCTGGCAGTGTCCTAGTCATGGCTGGCAGCAAGGGGTGGAGCAGAGTGGGGCTGGAGTCTTTTTTTGGGTGCTGGAATCCCCTGGTGGGGTCAAACATGCCCCTTCCCAGCTGATCCAAGCTGCTGATGGGATCACAGTCAGCTTTGCCACCCAAGCTGCCATGGGAAGAGGGGGTGGCTGGTTCCTGTGTGGGTAGAGGTGCCACCCCCCTCCCTTTTCCACCTCCCCCCACCCCCATCCCCTCCAGTTACAGATACACAAGGAAAAATCAATACCTGGCTGCCAAAAAAGGCAGCAGCCAGCAGCTTTTTATAGCAAGCTGTCCCATTTGCATCCTTCCTCAGCCCTGACCCAGGGAGACCGACCTCTGGCTAAATTAGCTGCCTTATCCCAAGGGAAAGAGGCTTTAAAAAGCAGCAGGCAAAAAGCTGAGGAGGTGGTGAGGCTGGAATATTCCACCACCACCACCACCCCTTCCCTTGCTCCCTGCTGCCCCCAGCAGCTCCTCACAGGCTGCTCCCTCCCTGCTGCCTTGTTCCCCCCACCCCATCCCAAACCAGGGCTGAGGAGTGGGATTGGGGATGGCTGCCAGCAGCCCCAGCCTCCTGTTTCCTCTGGGATCACTTCTCAGATGGAAAAAAAAAAAATGAAAGAAATAGGAAAGAAGGACATGGGCAGGAGCAGAGCTTGGTCAGCCCTTCCTTGGGGCTGCTCTGGGGTGGTAGCCCCACACTGTACCCCCACCCCCTGCCTCCCCTGCCAGGGGTTTAGGGAGGGTTGCCAAGGATAAAGCAGCAGAAGGAGCAGGACCCTTCCTCTGGGAAGCAGGGAGAGGGGTGGAGGAGCCTGCAGCTGCAGCCCCAGGATGGAGAGGAGCTGGGCTTTCCCCCTACCCTATCCCAAAATCCCACTGGCACCCAGAGGTGCTGAGGGAGGGGAGCAGAGCACGGTGGCATATCTAGGTCACCAATGTGAGTGTCTGAATGAGGCCCCTCATTAGCTGCTCTGTCTCCTCACTGCACCTGGGAGAGGTGGAGGTCTGGCAGATTGGTCTCTGTCCTGGTGAGGAGCAGATTCTGATAGCCCCTGAGTGGGAAGGAAGGGTAGCTGGACTCGTTGTCCCATTGGGATTGGAGCAAGAGAGGTGGGGAAAGTAATGTTGGGGTGGAGGAAGGCATGAAGGGGGCATGGATGGATGGAGAGATGGATAGATGGAGGAAGGGAAGGAGGGATGGATGGATGGATGGGTGGATGGATGGAGGAAGGGAGGGAGGGATGGATGGGTGGGTGGATGGATGGAGGGAGGGATGGAGGGATGGGTAGAGGGAGGGAGGGAGGAATGGAGGGAGGGATGGAGGGAGGGAGGAATGGAGGGGAGGGAGGGGTAGAGGGAGGGATGGGTAGAGGGAGGGATGGGTAGAGGGAGGGAGGGATGGAGGGAGGGATGGAGGGATGGATGGGTGGATGGAGGGATGGATGGAGGGATGGATGGACGGACAGAGGACAGCAGGGCTCATATGGGTGCAGGCTGAGCACAGGCTCCAGCACTCTCAAACTGTCCTTGGCTTTATGTTTTCCCTGCTCTGGAGGCAGGGCTGAGCCCCAGCTGCCTTCCACAGTCAGCCCAGGTGCTGTGCATCAGCATTCTCCACCTGGAGCAGATAAAATGTGCCCTGATAAAAGGGCAGCCAAGGGGGTAGGACCTCTTCAGGAAGAGGATAGCCTGATCTGGGGCTCTTTGCTGGGGTGGCTCTGAGCTGGAGCTCAGGGTGGTGCCTTGGAAGAAGGTGAGGTACCTCCCAGAGCCTGTCTGGAGAGGAGGGCCCTGAGTTTTCCTTCCATCTTGCTGCTAAATAACATTTTCCTCTCTAGCACTGCCTGGCTGTGACTTGTTCAGCCTGAGGTCACCAACCCTAAGTCTGACCAGGGCCTTGTGCCCTCTTCCACTCATGACCCAGCTGCTGGACCTGGACCCAGCTGCTGGACCTGGGCCCAGCTGTGTGCCCATCAAACCTTTTCTTGCTCTCATTTGCTGCTGCTTTTTCTCTGTGGCTGACCTCCAAACTGCGAGCCTGGGCTGGCTTTGAGCCCTGCTGGCCTGTCACCACGTTGTGTCTTTTGATGGTTTGATGACTCTGGGAGGATTTGAGGTGCTTGTGGCTTTGAAGACATGCCACTGATACCCCCCTCCTCTCCACCCCCCCAGCCAGGATTTGGTTAGGAGAAGGAGTCAGGTGGCAGAGCCAGCAATGGATGCCCATGGGTTGGGAGAGCAAGGAAAGGAGGAGGTGTGCTGGGGTTGGTGACTGATAGGATCTGGAGTGGAAGCAGCAGCCAGAGCCCTCCTGAGGATGAGTCAGTGTCACTGGGAACAGGGCTGGTGACCAGAAAAACGTTTCAAGGACAGAGTCTCTTAAAGCTCCGCTCTGCATGCAGGGCTGCAGTGCTGGTGTGATCCCCAGGAGCTGCCTGTTCCAACCCAGTCCACCCCAAGTTGCATGACTGACCCAAGGGCCTCATGTCCTCCTTGTGCTGAGGATGCTGAGGCTGTCTCTAGCTCCTGTCCTCAGCACTGCAGAGACAGGGACCCATTGGAGTGGGGCCAGAGGAGGCCACAGCAATGATGGGAGGGCTGGAAGCCCTCTGCTGTGAGTCAGGCTGAGAGAGTTGAGGTTGTTCAGCCTGGAGAAGAGAAGGCTCCAGGGAGACCTTCTGGTGGCCTTTCAGTGCTTCAAAGGGGCTGAGAAGAAGGCTGGGGACAGACCTGTGAGCAGGGCCTGATGGGACAGGACAAGGGGTATGGTTTGGAACTAACAGAGGGAGATTGAGACTGGAGAGAAGGGAAAAATGTTTGACCTGAGGGTGGTGAGAGCCTGTCCCAGGGTGCCCAGAGAGGTGGGAGCTGCCCCAGCCCTGGCACCACTGCAGGTCAGGTTGTGTGGGGCTCTGAGCAACCTGCTCTGGTTGGGTCTGTCCCTGCTGACTGCAGGGGAGGGGAGAGTGGACTGAATGACCTTGAGAGGTCCCATCCCACCCAAACCATCCTTCTGCAGCGTGTCCACACCCAGCAGCCCAGGAGGGCTGCCCCAGCAGCAGCTCTCCCAGCCCTGCCTCGTCCTTACTGCTGGGCTCCACGCTGGAGGCATGAAGCCTCTGCTGCAAGGACCTTGAGAAGCTCAGAGCTTCTGGAGGCCAGCAGGGCCCCGTGCTGTGCTCCATGCCTTGTGCACAGCCTGGCCCCAGCCCGCTGGGGTGAATGGTCACCGACAGCAGGCAGCACCGGCGTGGCTCCGGGCGTGTAATTGGTGTCACCGGGAGCCGGTGGCTGAGGCCAGTGCTTTTAGGATGAGTAATTACAGCAGCCTAATTGGGGCAATCAGGCTCTTAATGTCTTGCCAAGCTCATTTGCAGGACAACCCTGTCACAGTCGGAGCTGCTGTGCCAAGAGGCAGGCAGCTGGCAGCCGTGGCGGTGCCCGCCTGGCCCTGGCCCCGTGCCTGCCAGAGGTGGGCAGGGCACAACTGGCTTCTCCCTCTGCCCTGAGAAAGGAGGGGGAGGTCCTGCTGGCCTGTGGTAGGAGGGGAAGGGGTGCAGGAAGGTGTTGCCCCCATTAGCACCGGGGCAGCTGGCAGGGCTGAGCTGGAGGCAGAAGGTTGAGAGGACATTGAAGCCCTTGGGGACATGGAGAGGTGGAGCTCTGGGGTGAGTGGGCAGGGGAAAGCAAAAGGGTTGGGAGAGCAGCATTTTGATTTTAGCTTCTGCAGCTACTTTTGGTCATGTCAGAGAATCACTGAGGTGGTTTGGGTGGAAAAGACTCCTAAGGGCATTGAGTCCAAGTGTTAGAATGTCCTTGGTGTCTGGGTGGTTGTAGGGTGAGAAGAGAGGATGCAGGAAAAAGTAACTTCAGTGAGCTGCAGATCCCAGAGCCCCAGCATGGTGGGGTTGGAAGGGAGCTCTGGAGCTCAGCCAGTCCAAGCCCCCTGCTCCAGCAGGGCACCCACAGCAGCTTGCCCAGCAGCACAATGCCCAGGGGGGGTTGGAAGCTCTCCACACAAGGACACTCCACAACCTCTCTGGCCAGCCTGCTCCAGGCCTCCAGCACCCTCACACCAAACAACTTTCTCCTCAGCTTCACCTGCAGCCTCCTGGCTTCCACTTTGTGCCCTCTGCCCCTTGGCCTGGCCCTGGGCACCACTCAGCAGAGTCTGGCCCCAGCCTCTTGCCCCCCACAGCTCCTTTAGCTCTTGCTGAGCATTGCTCAGCTCCCCTCTGGGGCTGCTCTTCTGCAGGCTCACCAGCCCCAGGGCTCTCAGCCTTTGCTGCTCACAGAGCTGCTCCAGGCCCCTCAGCATCTCCAGAGCCTCCCCTGGACTCTCTCCAGCAGTTCCCAGTCTCTCTTGAACTGGGGAGCCCAGAAGTGGTGTGGCTGAGTGCCCATGGGCTGTCCCAGGGTCTTCTGAAATACTCTCTTGCTTTTAAAGCCCCTTCCTGCCTCTGCTGTGTTGGTGTCTCAAGGTGAGTGTGGTTTTGACTACCTACATGGAAGCCAAGCACAACTGTGGCCCTCACAGACCATGTCCCAGGAGCTCAGATGCTGCTGTGGTCCCTGTGAACAGTGAGTCCTGCTTGGAAGTGGCCAGTGCCAATCAGCCAGCCTGGCCCCACTGCAGCCAGTGTGTCACAGCAAGTCATGATGGGACAAGGTTGTGGCCATGGAGCTTGCTCCCCTGTCTTTAGGACTGGGGGAGAGCTCCCCTCTCCTGGCTGCAGAATCATAGACTTGTTTGAGTGGGAAAGGACCTCTAAGATCATGGAGCCTAACATTCAACCTAAGACCACCATAGCCTGGTCAGATGTTTCTTGAACACCTCCAGGGATGATGAATCCTCTCCAACCTGGATCTCCTTTCCCTGTCTCTAGGACTGGAAGAGAGCTGTATCACCCCTGTGCTGGTTGCAGATGTTCCTCTCCAAGCTCTACCACCCAGCACCTGGTTGTTCCTGCTCACTGCTGCATGCCTGGACTTGAATTTGAGCTGTCACACGGGCACAGAAGGTGCTGGCAAGGAGCAGAGGGCTGTGTGTGCTCCTGGCAACCCCCCTCCTGCCCTGATGTAGAGGGACAGGATGTGTTGATGACTTCTCCTCCCCCCCAGGACCACCACTGGGAAGGAAAGGAGCTGGGGAGAGGCCTTGATGTGTGAGTGGTGCTGATCCTCTTGGCTTGTCTACGCATCTGTTTGTTTGTGTGGGTTTTATCTCAACAGCAGCCCTGGCAGCTTGGCACAGAACATGGTAGCTGCTGCTATCTGCAGCTTCTCTTCAGCTGAGCTCCAAGATGTAGCTGCCCACACAGCCAGCTGAACTGGCTGGGTGAGCAGCTCTCAGCTGCCACACTCATCTTCATCAGACCATTGTTAGGGTTGGAGGGGAGCTCAAGGCTCAGCCAGCTCCAACCCCCTGCCATGGGCAGGGACACCTCTCACCAGATCAGGTTGCTCAGGGCCACATCCAGCCTGGCCTTCAAAACCTCCAGGGATGAGGCTTCCACCACCTCCCTGGGCAGTCTCTCACCACTCTCACAGGGAAGAATTTCTCCCCACTGCTGGCCCTGTTAATTTGTGCTGGCCCAAAGCTAGCTGGCACCAAAGCCATGGAGTGCTGGTGGCATGGTCTGTGTCCTCCTGGTGGTCCAGCCTCCCTCTGCCCTCCAATATCTGAGGATGCTTTTCGTAGCGCTGGTTGCTGTTGCTCCTGGCACAGACATCCTCCTGCAGGTCCACGCTTCAGGGGGATGTGGAGGTGCTCTCCAGGGATGGAGTTGGGTGGTGCCAAGGGTGCCAGAGCAAATTCCTCCTCTGCTTGGCAGCAGGAGCAGAACAATCCTGTGAAGCAAATGATCTTGTCCGTGCTGCTCAGGGTTCCCCCTCCAGGGCTGCGTGTGTGGAGCGTGGGCTTGCTGGGAACGAGGTGGGGGTGAGGGTCCTGAGCAGGAATTGACTGGTCTGTTGAGATCTGCAGTGCCTGGTGGACCTTCTGAGATGATCTCCAGTCTGAGAGGTGCCTGTGACAGTAGTTTGGAAGGTGGAGTCACGATTTCTCCCCCCAGAACCCTCCCTTACTTCATGCACACCCCTCCTCGTTTTACACCCGGTGGGTGTGAGAGCTGCTGGGGAGGTGGTGATAGGAGGCAGCCTGGTCCAGATGAGGTTCCTCAAGCCCTCATCCCTGCCTGTTAGACCTTGCCCACCCCCCCTGAAATCCCAGCACAGAGCTGCTCTGTTGGGTGGGACACAGTGGTGGCTGTCTCAGTTTGAGCTCTGCTGCCAAGCTTTGGGGTGGGTTTTTCTTCTTCTTTTTAGCTCTTCCCTTCAGTGCCTTGTTTATGGCTGTCAGGGTTTGACAGACTCTTGGCACCTCTCCCACCCTCTCTCCCCTTGCCACTGAGGTTTGAGACCTGTTGAAGGTGGGGTTGGCTTTGCAGGGAAATGAAGTTGGAGACTTTGAGAGCCAGAAAAGACCTGGCAGAGGGATGACAGCAGCAGAAGCCAAGAAGGCTCAGATGGTTTTAAATGTCAGGGAGAGGTGTAAATGGATCCCAGAGCCAGTGTGTCCAGGAGGGATGGGGTGTTACAGCCATCTCCCAGAGCCAGCATCTCCTCAGCTTTCCTTTCTCTTGCAGCTGTGACTTTTGCCTGGTCACTGCCCCAGGGCTGGGCCTTACCCACTGTGGGGATGGGGATGGTGGTGGTGGCCTCTGGTGAGCAGGAGCAGGATGAAGGACTGGCAGTGTGTGCTGGGGGGGTGGTGGTGAGCTGTTGATGAACAGAAGTGCAAATGCATCTTGTCTCCTGCTGCTTGCATGACCTTTTTCATTCTGACATGATCTACCCTGACACTTGGAAGGGAGGGGGGGAAGTGGTCATCCTCTTGCTTGTGCTGCTGTAGTTGCTTGCTCTCTTCTGGCATTCCCCTCCAAAAAAAAAAAAAAAAAAAAAAAAAAGGAAAGAAAGAAAAAGAGTTTGAAGCCTCCAAGAGTCAGCAAGTTCTCTGTGCCAGCCATCTGTCCCATTTCCCTTAGCAACCATTTGTCCTTTTCTCCTTCATTAAGTATCTGAAGCAGCTCCTGACTGTCAGACCCTCTCTGCTTTCCCTTTTTGCCTGCCTTTGGCTCTCTGGGTGCTCCTCCCTCCTGCCTGTCACTCTTGCAGGGATGCTTTTTTACCTAGGAACAGGGGACAGTAGCCATGGGGGTGTTCTGAGAGGGGCTGTGGCTGCTCACCTTTTGGGTGGGTGCTGCTGCTTTCTGCACCTGCCTGCTGCATGGACTCACAGAATGGGTTGGGTTGGAAGGGACCTTAAAGGTCATCCAGTTCCAAGCCCTTTGCCATGGGCAAGGATGCTTCCTGCTAGACCAAGTTGCTCAAGGCCTCATCCAACCTGGCCATAAACACCTCCACAACCTCCCTGGGCAACCTGTGCCACCCTCAGTGGCAAGAATTTTTTCCTAACCTCCAATTTCAATCTCCCCTCTTCCAGCTCAAAGCCATTGCCCCTTGTCCTGTCACTACAAGCCCTTGGCAGAAGTCCCTCCCCAGCAGCTCCCCTTGGAAGGCTGCTCTAAGGTCTCCATGCATCAGTATAGGCTGGGGACAGACCTGCTGGAGGGCAGTGAAGGTGAAAGGGTCCTGGTGGATGGTGACCATGAGCCAGCAGTGTGCTCTTGTGGCCAAGGAAGGCCAATGCCATTCTGGGGTGGATTAGAAGGGCTGTGAGCAGCAGGTCGAGAGAGCTTCTCCTCCCCCTTCTGCTCTGCACTGGTGAGGCTGCATCTGGAACGTTGTGCCCAGTTCCCAGAAAGACAGGGAGCTGCTTGAAAGAGTCCAGGGCAGAGCTGTGAGGATGCTGAAGGCAGTGGAACATCTTCCATACGAGGAGAGCCTGAGGGAGCTGAGGGCTCTGTAGCTTGGAGAGGAGGAGACTGAGAGGTGACCTCATTGATGCTGATGAAGATGTGCAGGGGGAGTGCCCAGAGGCTGGAGCCAGGCTCTGCTGGGTGATGCCCAATGCCAGCACAAGGGGCAGTGGTGGAAGTTGAGGCATAGGAAGTTCCATGGAAATAGGAGGAAAATTTTTTTCACTGTGGGGGTGACAGAGCCCTGGAACAGGCTGCCCAGGGGGGTTGTGGAGTCTCCCTCTCTGCAGATATTCCAAACCCTCCTGGATGTGTTCTTGTGTGATCTGGTGTAGGTGATCCTGCTCTGGCAGAGGGGTTGGACTGGATGAGCTTTTGAGGTCCCTTCCAGCCCCTGAAATTGTCTCCCTGGAGCCCTCTCTCCTCCAGGCTGAACAGCCTCAACCCTCTCTCAGCCTGGATCTCCGGGATGCTCCAGCCTGCTGTGGGGATCATCTTCCTTGCTTCCTCTGGACCTGCTCCAACAGCTCCATGTCCTTTGTTGTGTTGAGGGCTCCAGAACTGGAGGCAGTGCTGCAGGTGAGGGCTCAGAGGAGCAGAGCAGAGGGACAGAATCACTTTATTTGCCCTGCTCCTCACACTTCTGCTGCTGCTGCAGCCCAGGACCCAGGGGCTGCAAGTGACCATTTGTGTCTGATGTTGAGTTTTTCACCACCCAGCACTCCCAAGTCCTTCTCCTCAAGCCCACTCCTCACCTAGCCTATTTCTTTCCAAGATGAGCTTTCCCAGTTCTTCTTTTCACCCTCATCCTGATCCATGTCCTGAGTCTGTTGAGGTTTTGGAACTGAGCAAGGAGCAGGGACTGGGGACTGCTTCTACCTGCAGCACATCTGGGCTCTGACCCAGCAGCTGCCTGCTGCAGAGCAAAGGTTCAATCCCTGTCTTTAGGGAAGAGATTTGGAGCTGTGGCATGTGTCAGCTTGGTGGCTGCTCAAGAGCTGAAGGGGACCCACAGGAAGGCTGGAGAGGGACTGTTTCCAAGGGCTTGTGGTGACAGGACAAGGAGTAATGGTTTGAAACTAGAGCAGGGGAGATTTAGGTTGGGCATTAGGAAGAAGCTCTTGATTATGAGGATGGTGAGATGCTGGAATGGGTTGCCCAGAGAGGTGGGGGAGGCCCTCTGGAGACATAGAAGGTCAAACTTGATGGGACCTTGAGCAACCTGATCCAGGTGGTGGCCCTGCAGTGAGCTGACCTTTGAGGGCCCCTTCCTACCTATGCAAAACAGAGCTGCTGTCTTCAAGAGTACTTCTCTGTGAAGTTATGGTTCCCAGGCACTGGCCTTCAGGGGTCCTCTGCTTTGCTCCCAGACCCTTCTCCCCTCTGCCTGATATGCTGTGGTCCCTCCAGCTGTGTGCATGGCTCTGTGGAGGAGCTGTGCTCTGGTTAGAGCTGTGAGAAGGGTTAGGATCTCAAAGGGAAGCCTCCAGGCATGAGCTGTGAGACTCCCCCTCTGGCACTTGAAAGCTGGGCTAGTGCCAAGTGGGTTAGGAAGGTCTTTGAGGTCCTAGAGAAGGGAGGGATGGCTCTGCAGCCTGGGGTGAGGAGTGGGAAAGGTGCCAGGAGAAAAGCCAGAGGGGAACTTTTAATGTGAAATGTTCTAGTTCAGTACAACTGCCTCAGGCCTGGGAAGAGTCACCTCCAGAAGCAGGTGCAGGTTCCTGAGCAAGCAGAGAAGGGAGGACATGGGACACAACAAAATTATCCAGGTTTGTCTTTACATCACAACTCTGACTCCAAGCCCCTCACTCCTCCAGGAGGAGGAGAAGAGAAGTGGCCAGTATCCAGCTCCTGTTTTGGAACTGGATCTGACTGATGTCCAGAGATGTGGCAAGCAGGGAGGGGGACATCCAGTTCAAGAGGGACAGGAATATAACTGCAGTGTCCAGGGGAGGCTATGGGGAAGATCAAGAGATTGGAGCATCTGCATTATGAGGGGTGCTGGTGGACAATAAATTGTCCAGGAGCCAGCAATGTGCCCTCATGTCCAAGAAAGCCAGAGGTCTCCTGAGGGGCATGAAGAAGAGTGTGGCCAGCAGGGCAAGGGAGGTTCTCCTCCCCCTCTACTCTACTGTGGTCAGGCCACATCTGGAGTCTTGGGTCCAGTTCTGGGCTCCCCAGTTCAGGAGAGACTGGGAACTGCTGGAGAGAGTCCAGGGGAGGCTCTGGAGATGCTGAGGGGCCTGGAGCAGCTCTGTGAGCAGCAAAGGCTGAGAGCCCTGGGGCTGGTGAGCCTGCAGAAGAGCAGCCCCAGAGGGGAGCTGAGCAATGCTCAGCAAGACCTAAAGGAGCTGTGGGGGGCAAGAGGCTGGGGCCAGACTCTGCTGAGTGGTGCCCAGGGCCAGGCCAAGGGGCAGAGGGCACAAAGTGGAAGCCAGGAGGTTGCAGGTGAAGCTGAGGAGAAAGTTGTTTGGTGTGAGGGTGCTGGAGGCCTGGAGCAGGCTGGCCAGAGAGGTTGTGGAGTGTCCTTGTGTGGAGAGCTTCCAACCCCCCCTGGGCATTGTGCTGCTGGGCAAGCTGCTGTGGGTGCCCTGCTGGAGCAGGGGGCTTGGACTGGCTGAGCTCCCAACCTTTTCCATTCTATGACTCTCTGTGCAGCACCTGCATCCTGCATGCACTGCCCATGCTCCTGTTCCTGGCCCCTCTTTCTTCCTGGGGAATTTGAGAGGGGGCTGCAGGTGCTGCTTGGTGAGGAAGAAGCAGGCTCAGAGCTCTCTCTGCTTCTCTCTCTCTCTCTTGCACTGACAGGCACAACACAGCTGAACCACAAAAGCTTCCCATCCTGCTGCAGCCTTCACAGGAGGTTAGCAAGCTACTGGCAAGCAGGGAGCAGCTCGTTCTTGGTCAGCCCTTGGGGCAAATTTTCATGGGTTGCTATCTCAGCCAGCGTTTGCTCTGCAGGGGAGTTGTGTTAATGCCACCTGAGCGAGTCCTGCTGAGCCCTGGGAAAAAGCCAGCTCCTCCTGCTCCTTGTGGGGGTTGAATGCATATCCCACAGCCCTAAAGCTCCTCTTAGAAATCCTGATTCATTTCTGGGCTAAGAGGTTTCCTTCCAAAATGAGGTTTTAAGCAAAGGAAAAAAAAAAAAAAAAAAAGGATGGATGGAGCCAAAAGGTATTTTGGGAGGTGGGTGGTGAGGAGGGACCTAAGAGCATGCAGCAATTTGGAGGGGGGTTTGGTCAAGCAGATGAAGAAAAGGAATTGTTCTTGCACCTGGATTAGGCAGTGGCTGTGATGGAACCAGCTTCTGCTGGGCTGCCAATGCTGCAAACACAACAACATGAGTCAGGTCCCCAGAATGGGAAGCTGGGAGCTACTGGGTTTGATTTTTATTTCTTTATTATGATTTTCCCCCCCTCTCTTTCTCTCCCCTTTGAGCCTTTGAGGTTCATTTCTATGATTCTTCTTTTTTTTTCTTTTTTTCCCCCCCCTGCCAACCCATGAGGCTTTGCAATCCGAGATGAAAAAGCAAACTTCAGAGCAGGGCAACAAAAGGCTTGCTGGAAACGAGGAGTTTGTGCTGGAGGAAGTGTGGGACAGAGCTGGAGGATGATGGCAAAGGTGGGCAGTGGTGGGGCAGGGTCTAGTTGGAGGTCTGCAGGTTGTGGTATGGCCCTCGGGGCAGGACTGGGTCCAGTCTTGATCAATGTCTTCATCAGTGACCTGGAAAAAGACACAAGAGTGGGCACTCAGCCAGTTTGCTGGAGGCACAGGACTGGGAGGAATGGTTGGCACCCATCAGGCTCTGCTGCCATTCAGTGGGACCTGGGCAGGCTGGAGAGGTGAGGAAGGGAAACCTCAAGGAGTTCAACCAGGGCAAGTGGAGGGTCCTGCACCTGGGGAGGAACAACCTCCTGAAGCAGTACAGGGAAGGGGTGAACTGCTGGGAAGCAGCTCCAAGAAGGGCCTGGCAGTGCTGGTGGACAAGTTGCCCATGAGCCAGGATTGTGTCCTGGTGGCCATGAAGGCCAATGGTCTCCTGGGGGCATGAATAAGAGTGTGACCAGCAGGGCAAGGGAGGTTCTCCTCTCCTTCTGCTCTGCCCTGGTGAGGACACAGCTGGAGTCCTGGCTCCAGTTCTGGGCTCCTCAGGTCAAGAGAGACTGGGAACTGCTGGAGAGAGTCCAGGGGAGGCTCTGAAGATGCTGAGGGGCCTGGAGCAGCTCTGTGAGCAGCAAAGGCTGAGAGCCCTGGGGCTGGTGAGCCTGCAGAAGAGCAGCCCCAGAGGGGAGCTGAGCAATGCTCAGCAAGAGCTAAAGGAGCTGTGGGGGGCAAGAGGCTGGGGCCAGACTCTGCTGAGTGGTGCCCAGGGCCAGGCCAAGGGGCAGAGGGCACAAAGTGGAAGCCAGGAGGTTGCAGGTGAAGCTGAGGAGAAAGTTGTTTGGTGTGAGGGTGCTGGAGGCCTGGAGCAGGCTGGCCAGAGAGGTTGTGGAGTGTCCTTGTGTGGAGAGCTTCCAACCCCCCCTGGGCATTGTGCTGCTGGGCAAGCTGCTGTGGGTGCCCTGCTGGAGCAGGGGGCTTGGACTGGCTGAGCTCCAACCCTCACCATGCTCAGGTTCCTGGATTCATGCAAGGACCTGAGAGCCCAGGGCTGCTTTAACCACTCCCCCTGATGTTTCTTCTGGAGATGCCACCTGCAGCTGCTGGGCAGGAAAAGCTCGGAAGCTTGGCTTGGCTAACCAGCTTCATCAGCAGTGAGAGAACCCCAGTGAAACCTTAGTTAATGCTCCTCTGTGGTGCTGATGGCTATTTCCCTGTCAGAAATTTCTGGGCTGAAGAATCACAGCTTGGCTAATGCTGGCTCAAGTCCTTGGGAAGGGGAGGGGTGGGATTTAGAGCAAAGTCTTTGAGGCTTGGCTTCCAGACTTGGATCTGGCACAGCTTTAGAAAAGCAGCTGGAGGATGAGTTTGTGCTTGGAATCATTAGCAGGGAGGGTTGTGCTGCAACCTGGGGGAGAAATCCTTCCAAGGCTTGCTGTCAAGGCCAGGAGGATGTGTGCACCACAGGGAGGGGTTTTTTACTGGGTGCCAGAAGGCAACCCACAGAGTTTTGAAGGCAGGTGTCACAGTCTCACAGTATATCAGAGGCTGGAAGGGACCTCCAGAGATCATCAGGTCCAACCCCCCTGCCAGAGCAGCATCACCCAGGGGAGTCTGCACAGGAATGCATCCAGGTGGGGTTGGAAAGTCTCCAGAGAAGGAGACTCCACAACCCCCCTGGGCAGCCTGCTCCAGGGCTCTGTCACCCTCACTGGAAAGAAGTTTCTCCTCATGTTGAGGTGAAATTTTCTATGTTCAAGTTTGAACCCATTGTTCCTTATCACCGTGCACCACCCAACAGAGCCTGGCCCCCTCCCCTTGACACCCACCCCTCAGATATTGATAGACATTGATCAGATCCCCTCTCAGCCTTCTCTTCTCAAGACTAAACATCCCCAGGGCTCTCAGTCTCTCTTCACAGGGGAGATGCTCAAGTCCCCAAATCATCCTCATGGCTCTCCCTTGGACTCTCTGCAGAAGGTCTCTGTCTCTCTTGTACTGGGGAGCCCCAAACTGGACACAGGATTGCAGCTGTGCTCTCAGCAGGGCAGAGCAGAGAGGTAGAAGAACTTCCCTAGCCCTGCTGGACACCTTTCCTGATACATCCCAGGATCCCATTGGCTCTCTTGGCCACCAGAGCACATTGTTGTTCCATGGAGAACTTGCTGCCCACCAGCACTCCAAGGTCTAGAACTTGCTGCCCACCAGCACTCCAAGGTCTAGAACTTGCTGCCCTCCAGCACTCCAAGGTCTAGAACTTGCTGCCCACCAGCACTCCAAGGTCTAGAACTTGCTGCCCTCCAGCACTCCAAGGTCTAGAACTTGCTGCCCACCGGCACTCCAAGGTCTAGAACTTGCTGCCCTCTGGCACTCCAAGGTCTAGAACTTGCTGCCCACCAGCACTCCAAGGTCTAGAACTTGCTGCCCTCCAGCACTCCAAGGTCTAGAACTTGCTGCCCTCTGGCACTCCAAGGTCTAGAACTTGCTGCCCACCGGCACTCCAAGGTCTAGAACTTGCTGCCCTCTGGCACTCCAAGGTCTAGAACTTGCTGCCCACCAGCACTCCAAGGTCTAGAACTTGCTGCCCTCCGGCACTCCAAGGTCTAGAACTTGCTGCCCTCCGGCACTCCAAGGTCTAGAACTTGCTGCCCTCCAGCACTCCAAGGTCTAGAACTTGCTGCCCTCCAGCACTCCAAGGTCTAGAACTTGCTGCCCACCGGCACTCCAAGGTCTAGAACTTGCTGCCCTCTGGCACTCCAAGGTCTAGAACTTGCTGCCCACCGGCACTCCAAGGTCTAGAACTTGCTGCCCTCCGGCACTCCAAGGTCTAGAACTTGCTGCCCTCCGGCACTCCAAGGTCTAGAACTTGCTGCCCTCCGGCACTCCAAGGTCTAGAACTTGCTGCCCTCCGGCACTCCAAGGTCTAGAACTTGCTGCCCTCCGGCACTCCAAGGTCTAGAACTTGCTGCCCTCCGGCACTCCAAGGTCTAGAACTTGCTGCCCTCCGGCACTCCAAGGTCTAGAACTTGCTGCCCTCCAGCACTCCAAGGTCTAGAACTTGCTGCCCACCAGCACTCCAAGGTCTAGAACTTGCTGCCCTCCAGCACTCCAAGGTCTAGAACTTGCTGCCCTCCGGCACTCCAAGGTCTAGAACTTGCTGCCCTCCGGCACTCCAAGGTCTAGAACTTGCTGCCCTCCAGCACTCCAAGGTCTAGAACTTGCTGCCCACCGGCACTCCAAGGTCTAGAACTTGCTGCCCTCCAGCACTCCAAGGTCTAGAACTTGCTGCCCTCCAGCACTCCAAGGTCTAGAACTTGCTGCCCACCAGCACTCCAAGGTCTAGAACTTGCTGCCCACCAGCACTCCAAGGTCTTTCTCTGTGGAGCTGCTTTCCAGCAGGGCAGCCTCTAACCTGTACTGGTGCCTGCTGTTAGGTAGTGTCCTAGCTCCTTGTGTTGGTGCCTGCAAGGGGAATGGATCCTGCTGGAAGAGGGAAGATTGAGGTTGGATATCAGGAAGAAATTCTTGCCAGTGAGGGTGGGGAGAGGTGAGGTTGCCCAGGGAGGCTGTGGATGTCCCCTCCCTGGAGGTGTTCCAGGCCAGGTTGGGTGAGGCCTTGAGCACCCTGGGCTGGTGGGAGGTGTCCCTGCCCATGGCAGGAGGGTCGGGACTGGATGATCTTGATAGTCTCTTCCAACCCAACCCATTCTGTGATCCTGGAAAGCAGCTCTGTGCCTGGAGAATTGGTGTCACCTGCTGAGGCAGAGCTTGGAAACCTCATGGCTGTGCCTGGTGTGGAAGGAAGGAGCTGTCCTCCAAGAGAAGGAGGTGCCAGGCTGGCCAGGAACGTGCCAGCACTGTGCCCAGCTTGTCTGCAATGGGAATTGCTCCACACCTTGCTAGTGGTTTGTCTCTTCACATCTGTGGCAGAGGTTTGCCACCCCTGTGAGTAAAGCCCATTGGGTGGTGTTTCAGCTCCCAGAGCAGCCTCTGAACCCTGCTGGGTACTTTAGGAGCCTCACTTTGTGCTTTTCCTTTGCCTCCAGAGCTCCCCAGGTCAGAGTGGCTGAGGCTGGAGAGCTCTCATCTCTCAGGTGAGTTACAGCTAACAGAATCCTGGTGTGGTGGGGGTTGGAAAGGACTTCTGGAGATCACCTGGTTCAACCCCCCCCTGCTAGAGCAGGGTCACCTAGAGCAGGTTGCACAGGACTGCATCCAGCTGTGTTTGGAATGACTACAGAGAGGAGACTCCAAAAACTCTCTGAGCAGTCTGCTCCACTGCCCTACCACCCTCCAAGTAAAGAAGTTCCTCTTGATGTTCAGATGGAACTTTGTGTCCCAGCTCACAGTGGGTTTGAGGACCAAAGGGTGGGCCAGGAGTGAATCTGGCTGCTCTGGGCTGCTCCATGATGGACCTTCTGGAAGGCACAACAAGAGGTGGGAGTTTGTGTTTGTCCCCCACTGGGACCCACTCACCTCTCCTGGGATGCCCTGACAGCAGTTCCTGTGGGGTATCTAAATCAGCAGTGTCCCTCCTTTGATTTGGGCAGCTTCTGGGCCTTTCCATGCTTTCTGGCTTGGCTGTAAATCCACCTGGAAAACGCTAAGGAGCATTGTGATGGGTTGAAAATTCCTCCCCTCCCCCAACATTAAATTGCCAGACCAGCTCAGGAGAGGAGGCTGGGTGCAGAGTCCTCAATGTGGTGTGGAGAGCTTGGGGAGGGTCACTGTGCTTGGCACAGCAGCCTGGTGCCCCTTCCAAGCCAGGTGCTGGCATCTGGAGGAAGCCCAGGAAGCTCTGCCCCAGCTTTGGAGGGAGATTGCTGCCAACATGCTGAGCACAGGAGAAGCTCCTCCATTAGCAGAGTGATTTTTAGTTAAGGTCTGAGTGATGCTGCTCATCTGCAGTGCTGCAGCAGCTGGTCCTGCTGTGGGGACATCAGCAGCAGCTAGCTCCTGCTTGGAGAGCTTGGCAGTGCCAGAGCAAGGGGCAGGAGAGTGAGTGAGGAGGGAGAGGACAGAGGGCCCAGTCTGGGAGGTGTGTTGGGCTTGCAGCTGCTCCTGTGGGTGTTCAGGGGGAGCAGGTTTCTGGGGAGAGCTGCTGGGGGATGATGGAGGACTTGGTGTGTGGGGAGTTCTCCTCAGGAAAGCAGGACCACAGAATTGTTTGGGTTAGAAAAGACCTCTAAGACCAAGTTCAGCTCTCAACCCCACAGCCACTGAACCATGTCCCCAAGGGCCATGGCCACACATTTCTTGAACACCTCCAGGGATGGGGACTCCACCACCCCCCTGGGCAGCCTGTTCCCATGCCTGGCCACTCTTGCAGCCAAGAAATTGTTCCTCATGTCCAACCTAAACCACAGCTGAGGCCATTTCCTCTCCTCCCATCACATGTTACTAAGGAGAAGCCAGCACCCCCCTTGCTCCAACCTCCTTTCAGGCAGCTCTAGAGAGGAGCTTTCATTTCTTGATGCATGTGGTGGAAGAAGCTTTGGGATGATCCCTTGGTGGTGAGACTTTGTGCTGACCCCCTCCTCCCCTCCCCAAAAAGTCATCTCAAGGCAGTTTTAGCCTGCAAAGAAAGAGATGAACCTGGACCACCTAGAGGTGATGAGGTGCACCTTGGTTTGGTGTTTTGCAGGGCTTGAACAGGAGACAGAAGGTGGCCTGGGTGTTTGAAGAGCTGCAGTAAGGAAGCTGTTGTGGGCTCAGAAGATCCTGTGGAGGTTTGTGGTTAATATTCTTTTTGTTGTTGTTGTTGTTTTTTCTCTTTCTGATTTTATTGTAATTGTCACAGAGCGGTTCAAGAAAGCTGGCAAGGCTGGGGTGGAGGAGGAGAAGGGTTTGTTACCACAGGAGTAACAAACTGGCTCTGACTGAGAGGCAAACAGGAGCAGGGGTTGAGAGCAGAGCACTTGGAAGTGCTGTGCTTGGGGGTGGTGGGAATGAAAACTGAAGAATAATAATAAATAATAATAAAAGGCTTCCCATCCACACAGCTATTCTTGGTAGCTGGTGGCTTTTGGGTGTTTCTACCCTCCAGAGCTTTGTTGCTTTCCCAGATTTCCTGGAGGGGGGCTTGGTTTGCTGTTAGGAGGAGGTGATCCTTCTGTGATCTTCACGTGAGGGTCACAGAGCACTGGCACAGGCTGCCCAGAGAGGTTGTGGAGTCTCCTTCTCTGGAGACTTTCCAGCCCCATCTGGATGTGTTCCTGTGTGACCTGTGCTGGATTCTGTGGTCCTGCTCTGGCAGGGGGTTGGACTCCATGACCTCCAGAGGTCCCTAACATCCTGGGACCTCTTGAGGTCCTTTCCAACCTCTGATATCTGTGATACTGTGATAATTCTCTTTCTTCAGGAGACCAAGATCATGGCATCAGAGCATGGTTTGGGCTGGAAGGGATGTTACAGGTCCCTGCTATGGGCAGGGACACCTTCCACTAACTCAGGTTGCTCAAAGCCTAGTCCAACCTGGCCTTCAGCACCTCCAGGGAGGGGACATCCACAACCTCCCTGGGCAGGGCAAGCTGTGCCAGTGCCTCACCACCCTCAACTGTAAAGAATTTCTTCCTAATCTCCAGTCTCAATCTCCCCTCTTCCTCTCATCCTATCACTAGCTCTTGTAAAAAGTCCCTCCCCAGCTATCTTGTAGCACTCCTCCTCCTACCTCTGGTACTGAAGCCCTCTTCAGGTACTGAAAATCAGCAGAGCTGGATGGCTTCTTCATGGAGTGCACCCTTCAGTGGGCTGCTGGCATGTTCCAGAGATCTCTGAAGCTCTGCCAGGGCTGCCTACAACTTCTCCCTTGTCCTGCAGAGCTGCTCTCAGCGATTCCCAGGCTGTGGTGATGAACCAGCTCTGTGTGGCTGAAGCTTGAAGAACAACTCAGAGAGTGCTCCTTCCCTGGTGTCCCTGGGTTATCCTTTCAGCTTCACAAACCATGCAGAGCAACCCAGGGGTGAGCAGGGATGGGGAGGGTTGGCCATTAATTAAGCCAGGGGTGGTGCTGAAGGGTTTATGGTGGAGCTGACAGCGGTGATGTCCTGATGGGGAGGCAATAAAGCAGGGCTGCACAAGTGCACCCTGAGAGGCTCAGAGCTGAGCTCTCCCCTGCCTGATGGATGTAGCCTCCATGCTATAACTCTGCCCTCCTCCATCCCTCTAAGATGTAGGACTTGTCACTGATGCATCTGCTTCTCCATGTCGTTGCCCCGGGCGCTCAAACCCAAACTCCTTCATCTTCCCCAGCTTGGTTTAATGCTCTTTCCTCTCACAAATCAATGTCCTTGTTGCAGGGGACTTGGCTCAGTGGGGCTAAAGTGGTTCTCTGGGGCTTAGTGGAGTCTGTGTGGTTGAATCCCCATCCCTGGAGGGGTTTCAAAGAGGCAGAGATGTGGTGCTGAGGGACCTGGTTTAGCACTAGGTTTGGTCGAGTTAAGAGTTGGGCTCAGTCTTAAGATCTTCTCCAACCAAGATGATTCCTCTCCTGTGGTGCACTCCCATTAATGTCCAAACTGGTTTGTGAACTGTCACTGCCATATAGGAGTCTGGAGAGGAGGAGACTGGAAGGGTCAGCTGCAGGTGGTTGGGGCCCCATCCCTGGAGGTGTTTGCAGCCAGGCTGGATGAGGCTCTGGCCAGGCTGATCTAGTGTGAGGTGTCCCTGCCCATGGCAGGGGGTTGGAACTGGCTGATCCTTGTGGTCCCTTCCAGCCCTGACTGATTCTATGATTCTGATTCTATGATTCTCCCTAGGAGCAAGTGATAGGACAAGAGGAAATGGCCTCAAGTTGCCCCAGGGGAGGTTTAGGTTGGACATTAGAGAAAATTTCTTCACTGAAAGGGTTCTCAAAGCCTGGGACAGCCTCTCCAGGGAGGTGGTTGAATTCCCCATCCCTGGAGGGGGTTTCAAAGAGGCAGAGATGTGGTGCTGAGGGCCATGCTTTAGCACCACCCTTGGCAGTGTTGGGTTAATGCTCAGACTCAATGATCTTTAGAGGTCTTTTCCAACCAGAATTACTCTGTGACTCTCTGGTGTCCTCCACAGCTGGAGCTGTGCTATAAATATGGGCTGGCCCTTGCTGGCTGGCAGTGCTTTTGTGGAGCAGAGTTAGCCATGGACAGCTGGGGGGCTGTTCACAAGCAGAAAGCCTGAGCTGGAGCAGATTAATTACCTGTGATGACTCTTGGCCATTAATTGGCAGGATCTAGGCTGGCACATGCCCTGGACCATCACTCAGATTCAATTCTTGTCCAGCTCCTGCTTGCATTTTCATTAATAAAAGTATCCCTTTACACTTTCTCCTGAGATTTGATGATTTTTTTTTTTTTGGAGGGTGGGGGGAAGGGGGCTGGGGATATTTCTTTTCTGCTCTGTCTGCTCCAGGCTTTCAGCCCTTCTGTGCCCACCAGGTTGGCACTGCTCTTGCTGAGAACAGTTTGTGCTGAAAGGAGACCTTGGAAGTGCCACACATGGGAGGGAAAAAAAAAATTATTTGTGGCAATACTATATTTGGCACCAAGCTTTTCATCTTCAACCAGAGCCACTTTACACCTGTCTGGCAAGATAAAGGGCCTTAAAATGGGAGTGAGTGGAATTCTTCTGCCTGAACAAGGATACAAAGACCTCAGCAGAAATGAATACCTGAGCTTCAAAGCTTCTGCTGAATGTTTTTTCTACCACCTCTAGCACTGCCAGGCTGGTTTTGGGTTTTGCCTTTTTTTTTTTTTTTTTCTCCCCTTCTTTTTTCCAGAGTGATGTCACTAAGCAGACCATCTGAAGGCTGCTCTACTTGCTTTGAGGAGGACTGGGCAGACTGGTGTGTGCTGCTATCCCCTGCTGAATGGGCTTAGCTCTTTTCTGGGACACATATTACTGCCCACAGGAGACTTTTCTTTTTTTTTTTTCTGCTTTCCTGGTCTTTCTTTCTTTCTTTCTTTCTTTTCTTTTTTTCTTTTTTTTTTTTTTTTTTTTTTTTTTTAATGAGCATCTAAATGATGTCATAAAATCATAGAATTATAGAATGGGAGGAGGTTGGAAGGGAGCTCTGGAGCTCAGCCAGTCCAACCCCCCCTGCTCCAGCAGGGCACCCACAGCAGCTTGCCCAGCAGCACAATGCCCAGGGGGGGTTGGAAGCTCTCCACACAAGGACACTCCACAACCTCTCTGGCCAGCCTGCTCCAGGCCTCCAGCACCCTCACACCAAACAACTTTCTCCTCAGCTTCACATGCTTCCACTTTGTGCCCTGTGCCCCTTCTCCTGTCCCTGGGCACCACTCAGCAGAGTCTGGCAATTTCTTGGCACCCACCCTTCAGATATTTATAAACATTAATAAGATCTCCTCTCAGCCTTCTCTTCTGCAGGCTCAGCAGCCCCAGGTCTCTCAGCCTTTCCTCATCAGACAGATATTCCAGTTCCTCCTTCATCCTCATGAGCTCTGTTGGACCCTCTCTGCTATATCCCTGTCCCTCTTGAACTGAGGAGCCCAGAACTGGACACAATACTCCAAGTGTCCTTGGATGAGATGTTGGTATTTGATACTTGCTGAGTTGAGGTCATTGTGCCTGACCCAAGCCACTGCTGCCTTTCCAAGTGCCACGACCAGGAGAAGGTTCTTCTGTCAAGCCCATTCTTGTGGGAGTTTTTGGTGAGTGCCTGTGTAAGCAGCAGGCAATGGAATCCCAGAGGTCTTTTCCAACCTTGCTGATTCTATTCTAAGATCATTAAGTCATCAACCCAGTGAAGGACTTCATGTGTGGAGCTTCTCCTAAGCCAAGAAGGGGCAGAGAATGACAGAATTGTGTGGGTGTGAGAAGACCCTGAGGATCAGGTCAAACCATCAAACGAAGGTCACCAAGACCATTAAACCATGTCCCCAAATGCCATGGCCACATGTTTCTTGAGTATCTCCTCCAGGGATGGTGTCTCCACCTCCCTGGGCAGCCTGTTCTAATGCCTGACCCCTCTTGCAGGCAAAAAGTTGTTCCTCCTGTCTCCATGCTGTGACCTGGTGTCCTAGCCTGGAGATGGTCCATGAAGGAGGCTTCCATACACTGCTGGGGGCTTTGCCCAGGGAAGGGAGAAGTGATTGTCACTGGTGAGGCCACACTTCATCCTAGGTTCAGTTTTGGGCCCCCTTACTCCAAGAAGGACATTGAGGGGCTGGAGTAGGTCCAGAGAAGGGTCTGGAGAACAGGAATGGTGAGGAACAGCTGAGAGACCTGGGGTTGTGGAGACGGGAGAGAAGGAGGCTGAGGGGAGACCTTCTGGCTCTCTGCAACTCCCTGAATGGAGGCTGGAGCCAGGTGGGGGTTGGTCTCTTCTGCCAAGGAACAAGTGACAGGATGAGGAAATAGCATCAAGTAGCCCCAGGTGAGATTTAGGTTGGACATGAGGAAGAATTTCTTCTCCTTAATGGTTACCAAGGCCTGTCGCAGGATTCCCAGGGCAGTGGTGGAATCCCCATCCCTGGAGGGATTTCTGAGCTGTGGAGATGTGGTGCTGAGGGCCATGGTTTAGTGGTGCCCTGGCAGTGCTGGGTTAAGAATTAGACTCCACGACCTTCAAGGTCTTTTCCAACCCAAATGACTCCATGATTTCTCTGATCTGTTTTAAACAAGGAACTAGATGTAGGTCTTGGTTATGTCTTCACTACTGGGTTAATGGTAGGACTCCACAGAGTCCTGTAGTGAGGTGGGGGCTGGTCCCTTCTCAGTAGTATTAGGAAATATAACAAGAAGAAATGGCCTGAAATTGTGCCAGGGAAGGTTTAGCTTGGGTATCAGGAACCTTTTCTTTCCTGCAAGAGTGGTCAGGCATTGGAAGAGGCTGCTCAGGGAGGTGGTGGAGTCACCATCCCAGGAGGAGGTGT
Source organism: Indicator indicator (assembly GCF_027791375.1). NCBI lineage: Eukaryota > Metazoa > Chordata > Aves > Piciformes > Indicatoridae > Indicator > Indicator indicator. The sequence continues at coordinate 13,802,260 of NC_072030.1, forward strand.
TCAAGAAATGTGTGGACATGGCTCTTGGGGAAGTGGTTTAATGGCCATGGTGGTGTTAGATTGATGGTTAGGGTCGATGATCTTAGGAGGTCATTTTCAGCCAAAGCAATTCTATGGTCGCAAAGCTCTTTGCCAGCCCAAACCATTCTGTGATTCCACCTTAAAGCTACTTCGATGCCCGTAGTGGGGTCAGGAGTTGCCACATGCTGCAGGGTTGGGATTCACCCCCGGCTGAGGGTTGTCAGAAGGAAAGAACGGGCTCCCTCAGGGCACTGTGCCACAGGTCAGCCCTGGCCGGGTTCAGGTACCCCTCTTTTAGGGGGTGGGTGGTCAGTGTGGCCCCGCCCGGGGCAGCCCCACGTTAACCACAGCGGGGCTGCTCCCCCAGCCCGAAGCGTCCGGTCCGCCAGCTCTGCCTCATCCCCGCCAGGGGGCGCTACCACCTGCTGTAGTTAAGCTCGCACCCCCTGCTCCCGCCGTCCCCAGCCGTCGCTATGGTTACCTACGCTGGGTGCGTAGCGGTCCTTACGAAGCTGACGCAGTGGGCGGCCCGCTACGGGCGGGGGCGGCCCCTGGACGGGCGGAGGCGGTGTTAGAGAATCGGGGGGCCGCCAGGCCCCCGGGATGGAGGTGGCGGCGGTGGTGCTGGCGGCTGCCCGGGGCTTGCGTGTTGCTGGCGGTGGCTGCAGAGAGGTGAGGGGAAAGCGGCTGGAGGGAAGAGCAGACCCTCAAAACTCCGAGCCGGCGGCGGTGAGGGGGTTGCCGGGACCTTTTCTCAGCGGTAGGAGGGAAGGTCCCCGCCGGCCGTTAGGGGAGGAGGCCGCTGCGGCAGGTGCAGCTGCGGGGGCGGTGCGGGGTCGCGGAAGGGCCGTGGAGAGGGCGTTGGTGAGGGTTGGGGGGGTGGTCCAGGTGCTGTCCCCCACCTTCCTGCACCGGTGGTGCTTTGTTGTGTCCCCGGGGGAGGTTGGCAGGTGCGGAGCTGTGCCCGGACGGGAGCGTTTTCTTCTGCTGGGCTGCGAGGAGATGCGGGGCTGGCCGGGCAGGGCCGCTGGCGGCGGCTGGCGCTGGCAGGGGCTGGCGCTGGCGGGAGCGGCCTCTTTCCATCCCAGCCTTAGGGCCCCTCGAAATGGGGCCTGCAGCCCATGGGCAGAGGAGGCTCTTCTCTCAGAGAGGCGTGATGGCAGGGTCGGGGTTGAGATCCGAGACCCTGGCGGGGGCCTTATTGAGACCCGAGACCCCCGGCCCGAGCTGGCGTTGGCTGGCAGCACCAGCCCGGTGCGGGAGATGGGAGAGGTGTTGCTGTGTGCTTGTAGAGGGAGAAGCTGCCGGTGTGGTAGAGGGGTTGGGTGTGCCACACGGCTTCTTTCAGCCTTTCTTCTGCACAAGGACTGGTGTCTGACACAGTTGCCTGGCACTCCAAGTGCTTCAGCAACGTGTGTCTGCCACAGCGGGTGATGAACCCGGGCCGTAGAAATCCCCAGTGAGGGTCAGCGAGACCTGCGTGCTTGTAAAAACAAAGGATCTATCACTCTGAGATCTTAAGAGCTGGGACGTGGCCAGGCTGCTCAGCCAGATTTCCTGCTGTGCCCATTCTGGGAGTTGTCACTTGCCCGGTGTCTTCGGGGCAGGTTTCAATTGTCGCTTGCACTATTGGAATGGGGATTGAGTCTTCAGGTTCCAAGCCACAGCGTGGTTTTTCCCAGCCAGTTCCAGGTGGGAGGCAAGGTTGTGATTGCCCAAGATGGACACTGGAGTGTTTGGAAGTGTGTGTGTGTGTGTGTGTGCTGGAAGCAGGCAAAATTGTTTGCTGGATGAGGCAATGTGTTAAAGGAAATGGTTCTGAGGGAAAGTGTCACCTCTGCCAAGGTGGGAAGGAGATGACTTGCCTGCCAGGAGCAAACCTTGTGTCACCTGGGGATGAGTTGCTACATCCCGCTGGCTGCAATTTTCTGGTTGAGCAGGGAGAAGTGTCTGAGCTTGTGTGGTCAGGTCAGTTTTTTTTTTTTAAGTAGTCGTGGTTGGGAGCTAATGAAATTGTAGGAAGTGGCTTCTGTAAAAGAGAGTCTTTAATCTCCTGGCTTTGTGACACTGGCTTTGGCGAAACGCGGATCTGGCGGGGAAGAGCCTGCTCTCAAGGAGCAGACTTTGTGAGTGTGGGGAGGAAGAAATATCTGTTGGCACTAGTGGGAAAGTCTTCTAAATAGAAAGCAGTATCTGGCTGGAGCTATTTGTTGTCCTAGGTGTGAGCTGTCTGGGTCACTGAAGTTAACGCTGGGTTCTGGAAGCTGCTGATTAGATTCCAGTTTGACAGTTTGGGGTGGACTGGCAGGATAACAGGGGACAAATATTTCAAGGGTGGGTGTCAGGAGGATGGGACCAGGCTTTGTTCAGTGATGCCCAGTGACAGGACAAGGCACAAACTTGGACATAAGAAATTCCGTCTAAACATGAGGAGGAACTCCTTTAATTTAAGGGTGGCGGAGCACTGGAACAGGCTGTCCAGAGAGATGGTGGAGTCTCCATTTCTGGAGAAATTAAAAACCCACCTGGAAGTGTTCCTGTGTGGTGTTCCTTAGGTGACCCTGCCTTGGCAGGGAGCTTGGACTCAATGTTCTCCAGAGGTCCTTTCCAACCCATACCATTCTGTGATAAGAAAGTTGAGCAGTGGCTGCTGTGTGGTGAATAATAAAGGCAGCCTGGAGTTTCTGTCACCAAATCACTTCAGAAAGGAGTAGGACAAATGCCCCACTTTAAACCCGTGTTTGAAAGGTCTGGGAGTTAGCCTCTCTGCAGGTTTACCAATATTTGGCTCCCTCCATGCCTTGCTAAAGAGTCAAACTTTAGCCATGAGGATCTGAACTGTGTGTGGTGCAGTTTTTGATAGATTTGAGCAGAGTTTTGTTCAGCTGCACAAGAATTCCTGTCTATAAAATCAAACCAGGAGTTGCAGAAGCAGGATGAGGGCTGCTATGATTCACTGATAGCTCCATTGCTGCTGGGAAAGGAGCAGTGAGAAAGTCAAAGGTCACTCTGCTGGGCCACCTCTTCCTCTTCTGGACTCTGAGGAAGGAGCAGTTGTGCAACAGTACAATCTGAGCATGAAAAATGGGGAAATGTGTTGTTCCAGGGAGAAAAATGGGAAGGATGGAATGCTGCTTCCAATGGCAGTCCACAGTGAACCAGTACAGGTGAAGGCTTTTACTGCTGGAAAGCAGCTCCAAGGAGAAGGATCTGGGAGTGCTAGGGGACAAGTTGCCCATGAGTCAGCAATGTGTCTTTGTGGCCAGGAAGACAAATGGTCTCCTGAGGGGCATGAAGAAGAGTGTGGCCAGCGGGGCAAGAGAGATTCTCCTCTTCCCTATTCTGTCCAGCTGTACCTGGAATGTTGTGTCCAGTTTGGGGCTCCTCAGTTCAAGAGAGACTGGGACCTACTGGAGAAATTCCAGTGGAGGCTCTGGAGATGCTGAGGGGCCTGGAGCAGCTCTGTGAGCAGCAAAGGCTGAGAGCCCTGGGGCTGGTGAGCCTGCAGAAGAGCAGCCCCAGAGGGGAGCTGAGCAATGCTCAGCAAGAGCTAAAGGAGCTGTGGGGGGCAAGAGGCTGGGGCCAGACTCTGCTGAGTGGTGCCCAGGGCCAGGCCAAGGGGCAGAGGGCACAAAGTGGAAGCCAGGAGGCTGCAGCTGAAGCTGAGGAGAAAGTTGTTTGGTGTGAGGGTGCTGGAGGCCTGGAGCAGGCTGGCCAGAGAGGTTGTGGAGTGTCCTTGTGTGGAGAGCTTCCAACCCCCCCTGGGCATTGTGCTGCTGGGCAAGCTGCTGTGGGTGCCCTGCTGGAGCAGGGGGCTTGGACTGGCTGAGCTCCAGAGCTCCCTTCCAACCTCAGCCATGCTGGGATGCTGTGAATAAAACTGAGCTGGCTAATAGCACAGGATGTACTTTTAGACTTGGGCTGGGCATAGAAATTCAGCATTCCCTGTGCTCTGTCTGCTTACCTCAGCTTCTAAGGTGAGATTTTTCCACATCCCTTAACCCCTGGGTGCCTCTAACCAGGAACTGGCATTGCAAACTTGGAAGCCCTTTCGACCTGCTTCCTTGTCCTGTCTTTGCTTTCCCTCTGTGGAACAGTTTGGCATTTCCCATGGGATCTGTGTGTGTGCCAGCTGTGCAGTGCTGTGTAATCCATGCAAAGTTCAGGTGGTGTCTGTGTTTGTGAGGTGACCTTTAATCCCTTTGGGTGCTGGAGGTACAGGTCTTTAGTGGTGTTTCATGGGGCCAAGTGTAGAAGTGGCCAGAGGGGTCTTTTCCTGTGAGTTCATCTGGAGTTACCTCATCCAAACAAAGTCACCTGGAGCTCCTTTGGTGTTTCTGAGTTGCCATCAAATGGAATGGTTTTCCAAACAGTCCCTTGTGTCCCTTCAAAACTCTCCTTAAAGCACCCCAGCTGCCAATCCCTTTGGGTCTGTGGGGTTCTTCCAGCATCCTAGAGACCCATAGGAGAAAGAGGAGAGTTCCAGCACTTGAGAGAGTAAAACCCTGTGTGTGTGACATGCTGCTGAGCTTTGGGCAGGGAACTGGGAGGTTTCCAGTCTTTTACAAGTTATGAAGCCTCCCAGCATTAAACTAGCAGTGACTCTGTCCTGTCTTCAGCTAGGGGAAGGATGTTTCCTTCTTTTTATCCTTGCAGAGTTGCCAGTCAGTTAGGAGTTATGAAGCCTCTCAGCATTAAACTAGCAGTGATTCTGTCCTGTCTTCAGCTAGGGGAAGGAGGTTTCCTTCTCTTTTTCTTTTTTTTTTTTTTTTTTTCCCCTTGCAGAGTTTCATCTCTACCCTAGAATGAGCAGATTTTTACTCTGAGGACTCTCCTTGTGCCCTGCTTTTTCCTGGGAGGCAGCAAACACACTCCCCTTGTAGCTCTCCACTGAGATAGCAGTAAGTGATCCTCAGTCAAAGCTGGTGTCTCTGGTTCTGACAGTGATCCAGCAGATGAATAAGCACATCCTGAGCTGGATGCAGCACTGGAGTTTGAGGAAGTTCCATTTAAAGAGATAGCAGCTGAGATGCTTGGAAGAGTGAAACTGTCCTCATCTTGCTTTCAGAAAGCTGCAGGGCTGGAGCTGTTAGTGAGGTGGGAGGGGAAGGAGTTGATGAAAGTGCCTTTTGTGCTATCAGGAGTGTGACAAATGGACTCTTGGGGTGTGTGGAGAGAGCTTTGGGATGGCTCTTCTTGCTGGAATGGATTCTTGGAGTCAATCAGGCTTTGAACTCAGCTAGGTTGTGCTGATATTTTCTTTATTGTGTGCTGTCCGGACACGATGTTGGCATTTAAAGATGTGGCTGCCAGAGCAAACATCCATGACACAGCCAAAACTGAAATTAAATTGCCAAGTTTTAGGAGTACAATACAGGGGGGGAGCTGAGAGTCCACTCCAGGGCACAGAAATAGGCTCTGGGGTCTGCTCCTTGTGCTAATCCTGCTTGCTAGATCTCACTCTGCTTTCCTCTGATAAATTTTTTTGTCTCCTCCAGCAGCAATCCCTCTGCCTGAAATTCTGGGGGCAAAGTGCTCTTACTCTGCTTGCTTAGGGTCTGGGCTTAAGTCCTGGTGCTGGCAGCTTGATCCTGAGTTCATTGTTGAACTAATGATGTAGACAGGCTTCAGAAGTGAGCTAAAGTCAAGCTCATGAGGTTCACTAAAGCTGAGTGCATCAAGGTAGGGGCAGTCCCAGACATAAATCCAGGCTGGGTGGGGAGTGGATGGAAGGCAGTGCTGAGGAGGAGTTCAGGGTGCTGGTGGGTGAGAAGGTCCACATGAGCTGGCAGTGTGCATTCACAACCAAGAACCAACCAGCTCCTGGCCTGATCCCCAGCAGCATGGGCAACAGGGAGAGGATTCTGCCCTTCTGCTCCCCTCTGCTGAGACCCAACCTGCAGTGCTGGGGCCAGCTCTGGAGTCCTCAGCATAGCAGAAACAGGGACCTGATGGAGTGGGGCCAGAGGAGGCCACAGCAGTGATGGGAGGGCTGGAAGCCCTCTGCTGTGAGGCCAGGCTGAGAGAGTTGAGGTTGTTCAGCCTGGAGAAGAGAAGGCTCCAGGGAGACTTTAGAGCATCCTTCCAGTATTTGAAGGGGACTACAGGAGAGCTGGGGAGGGACAAAGGCATAGAGTGGTAGGACAAAGAGTGATGGTTTCAAACTGGAAGAAGCTGAATTTAGATGAGACATGAGGAAGAAATTCTTTACAGTGAGGGTGGTGAGACACTGGGGCACAGCCTGATAGAAAAGACCTACAGAAGGTGAGGTTAAATGCAAAGCATTCTGCTGCTGAGTTTGAGTAGAGGGTAAAATTTGTCCTGTGTCCTCTCTTCACATCACTCTGTTCTTTTCCTTCTGCCTTTTTATCCTTTGCTGTCCTCCTTCCAGTGAAAGGAGTGCAAGTCCCTTACCTCATGCACTGGATTTCTTTGAAAAGATGTGAAGCTAAAAGATTTTAAAAAAAAAAAAAAGGTTGCTGATTTCGGTTTTTTTTTTTTGTTCTCTCCCTTGCAGCAAGAGCAGAAAATCTGCATGGCAAGCAGAGACTGCTTGATTCACAAGGAGTTTTGTCAGGGGCTCTTAATCCCCAAGCCTTCCAGTCTGGCTGCTAAGACACAAAAACTCCCTCAAGCAGTCTCATATTCCTCCGGATTCTTTCAGATCCATGCAAGTCCTTCTCCTTCTTGCTCCACTGGAGTTCTTGTCCCTCTCTGAGGAGGCCTCTTCCAGGTTGACTCCAAATCTCTGTGGAACTGTTTGAGAGTTCATGGAATCCTGAAGGTGATGGTTGGAAGGGAGCTCTGGAGCTCAGCCAGTCCAAGCCCCCTGCTCCAGCAGGGCACCCACAGCAGCTTGCCCAGCAGCACAATGCCCAGGGGGGGTTGGAAGCTCTCCACACAAGGACACTCCACAACCTCTCTGGCCAGCCTGCTCCAGGCCTCCAGCACCCTCACACCAAACAACTTTCTCCTCAGCTTCACCTGCAACCTCCTGGCTTCCACTTTGTGCCCTCTGCCCCTTGGCCTGTCCCTGGGCACCACTCAGCAGAGTCTGGCCCCAGCCTCTTGCCCCCACAGCTCCTTTAGCTCTTGCTGAGCATTGCTCAGCTCCCCTCTGGGGCTGCTCTTCTGCAGGCTCACCAGCCCCAGGGCTCTCAGCCTTTCCTCCTCAGATGCTGTATCCTGTCCTCCTTGCAGTAAGTCCCAAGAAAAGGTGAAGCTGGTATGGAAAAGGAGCTCCAGGTCATTTCTACCCTGAAAGGTTTCCTTTCAGATCTGTTAGGCTGCTGCCTGTCTGGTAGAAGAAGGTGGAATTTCCACAGCTCTGCATCCTTTAGGAGGAAGAATGAACTTTAGGATGATGTCATGACTTGCCTCTTCAGCACAGGTCCCTGTAATGTGCTGGCTGCTCTTCACAGCCTCAGTAAGATACAGCCTTGATGTATTTTTGGAATACAGATTCCAGCTCAAAAAGTCTGAGCTTCTGGAGGCTTGTCTTGTCCCCCATGTGATCTGCCAAATGATCTTGCAAAATTTGTGCTCTTTTCCCTCAGGGGAAATTAACTGTTTCATCTCCCAGGAGGTAAGGGCCAGTCAGATGCTTCCTGTGGGTCTGCAGCTTCTCAGCCAGGCTGTGGCTGTCCTGAGGAAGCCAATCCTCCTTTCCTGTACTGGATTGCTGACCATATCTCTCATATTTCTTGGTCACAGCAAGACCCCTGAAGTGTTCTTCATCAACACTCAGCCTCATGCCATCTAATAACTTCCCTCTACCCTTGGCTTGCTGTTAGCAGTGTCCAAAAGGGATGTTCTTTCCTTTGTGAAACACAGCTCTGCTTTGGGTGTTGGAATTCAGGTTTGAGAAGTAGTCAAAGAGGTGAACTTGGTGCAGCTCTCCATTGCTGAATGGTCCTGGAACATCAGCAGACCACTTGGGTGCTTGTCTGTTGTCAAAGTTGGAAGGAGAGCTCCTTTAAAAGTACACCAGGCAGTCTTCAAGAGCTTCAGCCTCACACCCTCTGGAGATCAAAGAATCGTTTTGGTTGGAAAACACCTTCAAGATCATCCAGTCCAACCATGATCCAACTCTACCAGAAGTCTGGTGCTAAACCATGGCCCTCACCACTGCATCTCTGCCTCTTTTAAACCCCTCCAGGGATGGGGACCCAACCACCTCCCTGGGCAACCTGTTCCAGTGTCTGAGAAACTTTCAGTGAAGTTTCTTATCCTAAACCTTCCTTGGGGCAACTTGAGGCCATCTCTTCTTGTCCTGTTGCTTGTTACATGAGAGAAAAGCTCAGCCCCCAGCTGGCTCCAGCCTCCTTGCAGGGAGCTGCAGAGAGCCAGAAGGTCTCCCCTCAGCCTCCTTTTCTCCAGGCTCAACAACCCTCAGCTGCTCCTCCCCAGCCCTGTTCTCCAGACCCTTCCCCACCTTTGCTGCCCTTCTCTGGACCTGCTCCAGCCCCAGCAGAACTTTTCTAGCCCAGTGGCTTCTGTTGCAGGCCATCCCTCTGAAGATGTGTCCTTCCATGGCAGCAGTGCTGTGTGGCTGCTTTACCTCTCAGCCAGATTTAACCTTTCCCACTCCAGTTCCCCCTTTTTTATTTAGTCACTGGTTTCTGTTTGGTTCAGCTGTTTGTCACCATCTCCATGGCACCCAAGCATCCTCCCAAGGACAACTCAATGAGAGCATTCAGAGCTGGGAGGGGGTGAACATGCCCCTGATCCCCTGTCAGAGGAAGTCAAACAAGCTTCCCTTTGCTCTGCTGAATGCTGGAGAAGTGACATCCTGGAAGGAAAAGGCAGCAGCAGAAATGTAGTGACTCTTTTCTCTTGAGTTCCCCTTGTGGATGCTCTTTGTTCCCGTTGTGGATGGCTCTTTTCCTTCCCTGGATGATGACTGATTTCTCTCTGAGAGGTGCCTCTGTGTGTTGTGGGGCTGCTCTTCCTCCTCACCTTTGTCATTTTCACTTCTTTTGCAGCAGAGACAGAGGCTGCTCTTTCTTTTTTCAAGTCTGCCTTCCGAGGTTAATGTGGTGCTACAACTATTTGGCAGCTGAATAATGAAGCCTGCAGGAAGTGAGATTTGCCTTGCCTGAGCTGTTCTAAAACTGGAAGGAGCAGAGCTTTCCTCCATCCCCAGGCACTTGGGGAGCACAGGGCAGGATGCCTTGCTGGAGATGTGCTGTTAAAGCTTCCTTCTGCAGGGAGCTTCTATCTCCAGGAGCCCTTTCCCACCCCATCCCCTCTAGATTTCTTGCCTCCTCTTGGCTCAGCATCTTGCTTTTGGAAGTCTTCTTGTCAAATCACAGAATCATTTTGGTTGGAGGAGACCTTCAAGATCCTGGAGCCCAACCCTTCCCCCAGCACTGCCAGGGCACCACCAACCCATGGCCCTCAGCACCACAGCTCCAGGGCTTGGAAACCCCTCCAGGGATGGGGACTGCACCACTGCCCTGGGCAGCCTGGGACAGACCTTGACAACCCTCAAGGAGAAGTTGTTCCTCATGTCCAACCTAAACCTCCCCTGGGGCACCTTGAGGCCATTCCCTCTTGTCCTGTCACTTGTTCCTTGGCAGAAGAGCCCAACCCCACCTGGCTCCAGCCTCCTTGCAGGGAGTTGCAGAGAGCCAGAAGGTCTCCCCTCAGCCTCCTTCTCTCCAGGCTCAAGACCCCCAGCTCCCTCAGCTGCTCCTCACCATTCCTGTTCTCCAGACCCTTCCCCAGCTTCATTGCCCTTCTCTGGACCTGCTCCAGCTCCTCAATGTCCTTCTTGGAGTGAGAGACCCAAAACTGACCCCAGGATTCCAGCTGTGACCTCAGCAGTGCCCACTCCAGGGGGACAATCCCTGCCCTGCTCCTGCTGGCCTCACTCTTGCTGATCCAGGCCAGGCTGCTGGTGACCTTCTTGGCCACCTGGGCACCCCCTGGCTCCTCTCCAGCTGCTGTCACCAACCCTCCAAATCCTTCTCACTGGACACTTTCCAGCCACACTGACCCCAACCTGGAGCCCTTATGGGGTGGTTGTGACTCAAGTGCAGGACTCAGCACTTGGCCTTACCCTTACTGTTTTGATTTACTTTTTTTTTCCACAAAAAACCAAAAAAAAGAACACACTTCCTGCCAGACCTCCTTGAGGAAACCATTTTGAACATCTCAGGGGCTAGAACTGAGTTTAACTCACCAGGAAATGAGGACATCCCCAACTGTATGGTCCTTGCTTCTTCTAACTATGACTGGCCTGAGAGAGTCTGAGGTCCAATAAAGCTTTATTGGACCTCAGCTCTCTGCTGGTGGGGGAGAAGAATTTCTGGATTCTCAGAGGGCTTCATCTGACTTTGTCTTCTTCTTGGCTGTGGGTGGAGGAATTAGTAGAGGCAGTTCTGGAGGTGGGCACCAGGTATGATGGTGCAGAAGAGGCTGGTTTCTCTGTGTATAGGCTGGCTGAGCAAGTGTGGTGGATTCATCTGATGGGAGCCTGCTGGTAATGCTGAGTTGGTGAGGTTGGAAGTATGTGGTAGGAGCCTGCATGCCCAGAAGTGTCAAGTGGGTTTAGTTCACCCTGGTGAAGGGGGTGTGTGTAAGTTTGTTCAGGGAGGGGTGAGCAGAAACCTTGGCAAGCCCCTGTGAGCTGGGGAGGGCAGAAACATCAATCTGCACACTTGGCCAGTTTCTGAGGTGCTGTGCAGGTTGTAGGACGTGGTGTGGTGCTCCTGAGGGGTCAGATGTGCCTTGAGGAACATCTACCCATGCCCTTCATGGTTTGAACCATATTTTATGTCCTTTTGTGGATGTTCCTTCTCTCTGGAATGGCTTAAAAGCCTCTGGTTAGCTCCAGGATGTGCTGCATCTCACTTTTGGGGATGTGCAATGCTTATTTGGTGCTGAGTTACCCTCAGGAGGTCTTCAAGGGCATGATATCACCACAGAAAGAGTGGTTTTTTTTTTTTTTTTTTTTTAGATGAGTAAGAGAGATTTAGATTGGACAGGAGGAAGAAGTTCTTTATTATGAGGGCAGTGGGACACTGGCAAAACTGAGGAAGAGCATGAGGTTGGCCAAGGGAGCACTGAAGTCTTCAACACTGAGCATTCTGGAGTGTCCTCTGAGCTACCTGAGCTTGAGATTCTCTCCAAATGCTGCAGTGGTGTGCCATGGATGAGTCAATGTCCTTGATGTCCCCAGCTGCTGTGCTGTTTAGCCTGGGAAGAATCACAGCCTGGTTTGGGTTGGAAGGGACCTTTGAAGGCTGCAGCTCAGGGAGAGGAGATTTGTGGGCTGCAGGTCAGAGGTGGGGATTCTCCTCCCCCCTGCTGGGGCCAGCTCTGGAGTCCTCAGCACAGACATGGAGCTGTTGGAGCAGGGCCAGAGGAGGCCACAGCAGTGATGGGAGGGCTGGAAGCCCTCTGCTGTGAGGCCAGGCTGAGAGAGTTGGGGTTGTGCAGCCTGGAGAAGGCTCCAGGCTTCTGGTGACCTTTCAGTCTCTTTGGGTGGGAAGGGACCTGAGAGCTCATCTAGCCCAACCCCCATGCAGTCAGCCAACCAGAGCAGGTTGCTCAGAGCCCCAAACTTCCTGACCTGCAGTGGTGCCAGGGCTGGGGCAGCTCCCACCTCTCTGGGCACCCTGGGACAGGCTCTCACCACCCTCAGGGGCAAACATTTCTTCCCTTCTCTCCAGTCTGAATCTCCCTCTTTGAGTTCCAAACCATCAGCCCTTGTCCTGTCACAGCAGCCCCTGCTCAAAAATCTGTCCCCAAGCTTTCTTCTCATCTCCTTTGAGCACTAAAAGGCCACCAGATCATCTCCATGGAGCCTTCTCCAGGCTGCACAACCCCAACTCTCTCAGCCTGGCCTCACAGCAGAGGGCTTCCAGCTCTCCCATCACTGCTGTGGCCTCCTCTGGCCCCATTCCAAGAGGCAAGGAGCTGTGTTGTGGGGACTATAACATAGCTGAAGTGAAGAGGAAGGAGCCCTGTGGGCTCCTGGTGCCACAGGTTGTGTCCCTGCTCTGCACCTGGTGGCTGTGCAATTGAAATCCTTTGAGGTGCAGCAGCGTGAAAGGGTGGGGTTAGAGCAATCAGGAACCTTTTCACTTTAGATTAATTGATTTATGACGTGAAAAACCTCTCCATGCTAACAGAGATTTGCTTTGTAAGCCTTTGGAGTGGAAGTGACCTGGTGCTACGCCAGGAGAACACTCCCTCCTGCCTGCCATCTGAAAACATAGCTCCTGAGCCTCTTCTCCACACCATGAGGGCTGAATGCTCCTGAAAAAAAGAGTAAGTGGAACTTTCAAGCATCTTTTTGGTGATAGGCTACAGTCCTGGGGGCAGTTCTGGGCCCCTCACTCCAAAAAGGACCTTGAGGAGGTGCAGAGAAAGGCAAAGAAGCTGGGGAAGGGTCTGGAGAACAGGGCTGGGGAGGAGCAGCTGAGGGAGCTGGGGGTGTGGAGCCTGGAGAAAAGGAGGCTGAGGGGAGACCTTCTGGTTCTCTGCAGCTCCCTGCAAGGAGGCTGGAGCCAGGTGGGGGTTGGTCTCTCCTGCCAAGGAACAAGTGGCAGGATGAGGAAATGGCCTCAAGTTACCCCAGGGGAGGTTTAGGTTGGACTTGAGGAACAATTTCTTCTCCTTAAGGGTTGTCAAGGTCTGTCCCAGGCTGCCCAGGGCAGTGGTGGAGGCTCCATCCCTGGAGCTGTTCAAGAAATGTGTGGCCATGGCACGTGGGGACATGGTTTAGTGGCCATGGTGGTGTTAGGTTTGATGGTTGGACTCTTTGAGGGCTTTCCCAACCCAACCAATTCCATCTGGCTGTGAATTCTATCAATACTTGGGAAAGTCTTCCTCTTCTTTTCTGGTCTACCTTAATCCTCCCAGTCTGCATGGGCCTGCAGGTTGTATGTGTTGATGGTGTGGGTCTAAAGCTTGGTCTGCTGCTTTGTACAAAGCCTCTCACTGCAGACAAGGTGGATACTGGAAATCCTGCTTGTCCCAGGCTGGGCAAGCAGGAGATCCTGTTTCCAGAAGAGGTGTCCATGTGTTCCCCTGTGCTTCAGCTGACTGCGTGGTGTTTGCACAACTGCTGTGCACCTGATCTCTGCAGGAGTTTGCCAGGAGCTTCTGTTTCATAATGGAGCTTTTGTTTAAGCTCTGGAGGGTTTTTCTGAAGAGAAAAAGTGACTGAGAGAAGAAAAGGGAGGAAGGTGGGATGATCCTAGGCTAGGTGGTTCTGCCTTTATTTGTTTTTGTGGGAAGCAGGGTGGGAATGCTGAGACACTGTTGGCTTTTACCTCATGGACACTTCAGTGCTCCTCCTGCAGAGGAGAGAGGCCACCAAGGCTCTGATAAAGATTTCTGCTCCTAGGAGTGGAGAAGGAGTTAGAAGCAGTTGTGGCTCTTATGTTCCTATGGGAACAGATCAGAGATGCAAGGGCTTGAATTCTCCAACTCTTAAGGGGATTTGTCAAAGGGAGGTGGGAAAAGGATTTAATTTCTGATGCGAGTGGGGAAACTAATAATCATTCTCTGCATGACTGTCTGCTGCAAGCTTGCTCCTGCTGAAGAGGAGCCAGCCTTTTGTGCAGTGCCTTCAAGGCTGCTTCTCTGCTGCATGGCCACAGAGGTAATTACAAGTTGGACAATGTTGATGCATGAGTCCACCCTGCTGCTGTCTGACCAGTTCAGCAGTTCTGGTTGTGTGGAGAAGGGCAGCAAAAGAGCTCCACATGTCTGCTGGGAATGCAGACACAGCTCTGCTCTCCAGAGCAAGGGGAGCAGGCCCCCTCTGACTGCTCCAGACTGTATCTGAATCCTCTTTGACCACCCCATTGGAGCACAACAACCCCATGAAGGCTCCAGGCTGGGGACAGAGTGGTGGAAACTGCCTAGCAGAGAAAGACCTGGGGGTGTTGGTCAAGAGCAGCTGAAGGTGAGCCAGGGGGTGTCTGGGTGCCTGTGAAGGTCACCAGCATCCTGCCTGGGATCAGCAAGGGTGTGGCCAGCAGGAGCAGGGCAGGGATTGTCCCCCTGGACTGGGCACTGGTGAAGCCACACTTGGAATCCTGGGGTCAGTGTTGGGCCTCTCACTCCAAGAGGGACATTGAGGAGCTGGAGCAGGTCCAGATAATGGCAACAAAGGTGAGGAAGGGTCTGGAGAACAGGAATGGTGAGGAGCAGCTGAGGGAGCTGGGGGTGTGGAGCCTGGAGAAAAGGAGGCTGAGGGGAGACCTTCTGGCTCTCTGCAACTCCCTGCAAGGAGGCTGGAGCCAGCTGGGGGTTGGGCTCTTCTGCCAAGGAACAAGTGACAGGACAAGAGGGAATGGCCTCAAGTTACCCCAGGGGAGGTTTAGGTTGGACATGAGGAACAATTTGTTGTCCTTGAGGGTTGTCAAGGCCTGAACCAGGCTGCCCAGGGCAGTGGTGGCGTCCCCATCCCTGGAGGGGTTTCTGAGCTGTGGTGCTGAGGGCCATGGGTTGGTGGTGCCCTGGCAGTGCTGGGGGAAGGGTTGGACTCAAACATCTCCTCCAACCCAAACAATTCCCTGACCCTTTATTTCATTACATTTGTCAAATCTTCTCCCAAAACCTGAGTTTTCAGTTAGTTGGGAGTTGGCAATTAAATGTGGTACCTGCTTGGTCCTTAAAAACTTCCTTGCACTCTGCTTGGTCCAAATCCTCTCCAACAAACTTCCCTGCACTCTGCTTGGTCCAAATCCTCTCCAACAAACTTCCCTGCACTCTGCTTGGTCCAAATCCTCTCCAACAAACTTCCCTGCACTCTGCTTGGTCCAAATCCTCTCCAACAAACTTCCCTGCACTCTGCTTGGTCCAAATCCAATCCTTTCTTCATAGCCCTTTACGTTTTCTGTCCCCAGTGTTGCAGAATGCAAGTTGAGTTAAGCTCCCTTAGGTGTGCAGCAAACTTTGAAGTGCTTCAGCTAAAGACTTTGTAACCTTTCTACTGAAGGCTTTGGAATTATTTTGAGAGCATGATTTCACCTCCCTTGTAAGGAGGGGGAGGGGGGGGAGAAAAGCCCACCCTGGAAACGTGGAGGCTTTGAGCTTCTGTTCTTGCCTGCAATATCCCAAACATCATCTGGCAGTTCTCCCTAAAAAAAAAAAAAAAAAAAAAAAAGAAAAGGGAGATGTCAGAAAGTTGGGAGAAAACTGGGAATCATTAGTTGTGTGCTGGTGGTAAGTGGCTGCTGTGTTCTGCAGAGATGGGTGGCACAAAGGTCACCCCTGGAGCAGGAACACGATGCCTGGGTGCTGGCAGCTGAGGGAGAGGTGTTAAAGTGGCAGGCTCTTGCTGTTCTCAGTCTGTCTCTTCCAACTTTTTTTTCCCCCCCTCTCCAGTCTGCCAGTTGATGTTTTACTGCTGGATTCTTTGTGTAGGTGAGCTTTTTCTCCCCGAACCGAATGCATTTCAGAGAGCAGATTGGCTCTCTGCCCCTCCCCTGCTTCTTTCCCTGCTGGAAACACTGAAATTTCCCATTTTTGATGCCTTTTTTTTTTTTCTTTTTTTTTTTTTTCCCCTCCTCCCTGCTATTAGGGTAAAGCACAGGGAGAGGAGGAGGGAGAGAAGGAAGAAGACAAGCGTAGGCTGCTGGTGTTGCAAGCTAAAACCTACTCATGGAACAGGAGTGGGGTCATTCTGGAGTCCTTTCCATATTAGTTTTCCTCCTGCAGATTAACTTCAGCCTGGCAGCTGGAACACCTTTAAAATTTCAGTGGTGCCAGGAGCTCATTGAACTGAGGGTGAATTATTCAGTGGCCTTCCAGCAGGCTTCTTACTGCCTTGCTCCCAAGGGATGCTTTTGGCCTGTCGGCGTCGTCGATTCGGTCGAAGGAGGATCCTGTGTGCAGGGTGATGTGTGAGAGCAGGGCTGCTCTCAGCAGAGGAAGCTGCTGCAGCCAGAGCTGGGGCTGCCACAGGAGGGGAGCTGTGTGGAGCAGAAGCAGGTTGGTGTGGAAAGAGGCTGCACTTGAAGAGGGTCTCCAGGAGGTGATTGGTATTTGGGTTTTTACAAGGGCTGGCAGTGCTAGGAGGAGGGGTGGTGGACTGGAGCTGGAAAGGGGGAGATTGAGAGTGGAGTTGAGGAAGAAATTCTTTAGAGTGAGGGTGGGGAGACACTGGCACAGGTTGCCCAGGGAGGTTGTGGATGTCCCCTCCCTGGAGGTGTTCATGGCCAGGTTGGATGAAGTGTCCCTGGGAGATGTCCCTGCCTATGGCAGAGGGGTTGGAACTGGATGATCTTTAAGGCCCCTTCCAACCCAAACCATTCTGTGATTCTCTTGGACTTTCTGATCCTTGCTGGGGACTGAGGAGGAAGGAAGAAGCTTGAGGAGATTTTTTTTTTTTTTTCCCAGTTTAAAGAATGCTTGAATTCATCATGTGCTGGGCAAGTGGTAGCTCAAACCTGGATGGAGTAGCAGACTGTGCTTTCTGGGGCTGTCTGCTTTGCTCTTTTCCTCTTTGCAAGGAAGAGGAAACTCATCAATTCCCTGTGGAGCTTTCTGCCACATCTTTTGGGTGCTGTTCAGCTGCAGGTATGCAGAGGGACCAGATGTTTGTGTGAAACCAGTGACACTAATAGTTCTAACTAAGTTAGAGTTCTTCATTAGCTTGCTTCTACCAGTAACCCAATTACCAACTGATGTGGACTTCCCTGCACAAATCCCCAGACCAAGCATGGTGGGGTTTAGAAGCAACCTCTGGGGAACAGCTGGTCATAGAGGATGCTCCACCTGCAGATGGGACCAAACTTGTTTGGTGTGAGGGTGCTGGAGGCCTGGAGCAGGCTGGCCAGAGAGGTTGTGGAGTGTCCTTGTGTGGAGAGCTTCCAACCCCCCCTGGGCATTGTGCTGCTGGGCAAGCTGCTGTGGGTGCCCTGCTGGAGCAGGGGGCTTGGACTGGCTGAGCTCCAGAGGTTCTTTCCAACACTGCACCATGCTGGGATTTTGTGTGATTCTGTGATGCAGAAAGGCTCAGACCTAGGCTGGGCTTATGCCTCATACTTAGATGCTTGATTATAGATGATCAGGCAGGTTAATTGCAATCTAATCCTGCCTGAGGCTTTGAGCTCTAATCAAGGATGAGGATCTGAATCAAATGCTACAGCACTTGCAAGTGCAAAAGATGCTTTCTTTTGCAGGCTTGCAGAGTTCTCCTGCAACAAGACTAAAGGAATTACTTAC
Organism: Indicator indicator; assembly: GCF_027791375.1. Classification (NCBI taxonomy): domain Eukaryota; kingdom Metazoa; phylum Chordata; class Aves; order Piciformes; family Indicatoridae; genus Indicator; species Indicator indicator. Next base: position 13,819,474 of record NC_072030.1, read on the forward strand.
CAAACCCCAGACCTTCTGATCTCTTCCAAGATGACCAGAACATTCTTACCAGGTCCTGTGAGGAGCAGCTGAGGGAGCTGGAGGTGTTGAGCCTGGAGAAAAGGAGGCTGAGGGGAGACCTTCTGGCTCTCTGCAGTTCTCTGAAAGGAGATTGGAGTCAGGTGGGGGTTGGGCTCTTCTGCCAAGGAACAAGTGACAGGACAAGAGGAAATAGCCTCAAGTTGCCTCAGGAGAGGTTTAGGTTGGCCATGAGGAACAATTTCTTCCCCTTGAAGGGGGCCTGTCCCAGGCTGCCCAGGGCAGTGGTGCAGTCCCCATCCCTGGAGGGGTTTCCAAGCCCTGGAGCTGTGGTGCTGAGGGCCATGGGTTGGTGGTGCCCTGGCAGTGCTGGGGGAAGGGTTGGGCTCCGTGGTCTTTGGGGGTCTTTTCCAACCTTAAACATCTCCATGTTTTTCTGACCATTTACTTCTGAGGCCCAGTTGCAAAGCTTGAAATTAATTAGAAACCTCCTGATTAATTGTAATATAATTAAAGCAAGGGGGGGGAGGGGGTAGGGAAGTCCACACCTAGACAAATCCTGCAGAAGACATCTCCACAAAGGCTCTGAATTTAATTACAGGGATAACTCTGTGCTGCCTGCAGTGTAAGAGGGAAAAGCATTTTCTCTTCTTATAGCTTAAACCCTGTCAGCTCAGAGCCAGCCACTTGTCCTGCAGTGGATCTGAATAAACAGCTTGGGTTTTTTGTTTTTTTTTTTTTGGTTTTTTTTGTTTTTTTTTTTTTTTTTTTTTTTTTTTTTTTTGTTTGTTTTTTTTTTTTTTTGGTTTTTTTTTTTTTTTTTGGGTCCCCCTTCTAATCCTGTTTGGATTAGAAGTTCAAGTGTGAAGACTCATTTGGCATTTGAAATCCTTATCTGCTAGACTGGGAGGAAAGGTGGCTTCTCTCCTAGAAATCAATTTGGGAACTCTTCCTTTTCTCCACTGCTGCTGGAGCTGCTGCATCCTTCCCCATCCTTTCCACCCTCCAAACCTGAGCTTGCCTCCATGCAGCCTGAAAGGTAAATCTTGTCCCTGGCTGCATCAAGAGGAGTGTGGCCAGCAGGGCAAGAGAGGGGATTCTGCCCCTTTGTTCTTGTGAGGCCCCCACCTCAAATACTGCATCCAGTTCTGGTGACCCCAGCATAAAAAAAGACACAGAGCTTGTGGAGAGAGTCCAGAGGAGGCCACAAAGGTGATCCAAGGGCTGGAGCACCTCTGCTGTGAGGACAGGCTGAGGGAGCTGGGGGTGTTCAGCCTGGAGAAGAGAAGACTCTGGGGGGACCTCAGAGCTGCCTTCCAATACCTGAAGGGATCCTACAGGAAGGCTGCAGAGGGACTTTTCATGAGGGTGTCTGGAGACAGGGCAAAGGGGAAGGGTTTGATGCTGAGGGAGAGCAGGGTTAGGCTGGAACATTTGGAGTGATCCTTTTGCAAGTGACAGGGTGAGAGGGAATGGATTGAAGCTTGAGGGTAGATTGAGACTGGAGATTAGGAAGAAATTCTTGCCAGTGAGGGTGGGGAGACACTGGAACAGCTTGCCCAGGGAGGTTGTGGATGCTCCCTCCCTGGAGCTGTTCCAGGCCAGGCTGGATGAGGCCTTGGGCAACCTGGGCTGGTAGGAGGTGTCCCTGCCCATGGCAGGAGGGTTGGAACTGGATGATCTTTAAGGTCCCTTCTAACTCAAACCATTCTGTGAATCTATGACTCTTCTGGTCTTCATCTGTCTCACTGAGAGAGAATTGAGCTTGCCTCCCTGTGTTTAACACAAACTGAGTGACTGATGCTTTTTTGACCAGAAGTCAGTTCAGCAGAGAGAGAAACTTGAGCTGGGAGCCCTTGGCTTTTGTCCAGGATGTGCAGCAGCCAGGTCCCAGAGTATCACAGAATTAATTTGAATTGGAAAAGACCTCCAAGGTCGAGTCCAGCCATCAACCCAGCACCACCATGGCCATCAGACCCTGTCCCCAGGTGCCAGGGCCACACAGGTTTTTTTGAACACCTCCAGGGATGGTGACTCTACCACCTCCCTGGGCAGCCTGTGCCAGTGCCAAACCACTCTTGCAGGAAAGACATTTTTCTTCATTTCCTCCATCCTGTGTCCATCCTCACAGCTCTTGAATTCATGCCTGGGAGCAGATAACAAGGTTGGAAACAGCTCTGTGGATGAGCCTGCTGATTTCCTTCAGGAAGGATGATGTTTGTCTGGTCCATTTCAGCCAGGCATGGAGTTGAGCTGAGTTAGGAGGAGCAAGTCATAAAATCATAGAATCAACCAGGTTGGAAGAGACCTCCAAGATCATCAAGTCATGCCAGTTCACTCTTTTCTGGAAAGAAAAGGGCTCAAGTGAGTCACCTTTGAAGAAGGGTTTGATTATCTTTGTCTAGAGGGGCTGGAGCTGGCTGCCAGAGCAGCCCTGCAGCTGGGCTCTTTGTCCAGCAGTTCTCTTCCCATATTACCTGCTCCCAGGCAGGATGCTTGGGTTTGTTTCTTCTTCCTTTGCAGTCCACTGGCACCAAAATGATGTCAACTTTGGGCATGGAGCTAAATTTGGTCCACTTAGCTTGGGCCAGGGAGAAGGCAGCTCATGCCTTTCCCAGCCTGTGTTTTGTCATCCCTGATCCACTTCATCTGGAGGGTGCTGAGCCACTGGAACAGGTTGCCCAAAGAAGTTGTGGAGGCTCCAAGCCTGGAAGTGTTCAAAACCAGGATGGATGGAGCCCTTGAGCAACCTGGTCTAGCAGGTTCCTTCCTTGCCCATGGCAGTGGGGTTGGAACTAGATGATCTCTGAGGTCCCTTCCAACCCAACCATCCTGTGATTCATGATTCTCCTCTATTTATTAACCATGACTTTTAAGTTATCTTCTGAGTAGTCTCCTGCTGCTTTTTGCACCCCCTGCAGCCCTGCTAGCCCACACCACCAGAGCTGGTGGATTCCTCTGTGTGCTTAGTTGATGTTTCCTGCACCCCATTAGCATGGGGAAGAATTGCTCCTGATGTCTTTTTTGGTTCAGTAGGACCCATTTTTAGCCAGAGAAGCAGACACTTGCAGTCTGTGTTGATTCTCAGTCTGTACAGCTGCTTGGAGCCAAGAGATGCTCTTGAAAGGTATTTTACAGCTGCAGCTTTTCTCCTGTCAGTGTGGGGAGGTCTGCTTCTGCCTCATCACCTTTCCCCTCATGGCCAAGAGGGTAGCAGTGTTGTCCCTGTAGTGCCAGGCTCTTCCAGCTCCTCCCAGCACACAATCACAGAATGCATCAGGTTGGAAGGGACCCTCAAAGGTCATCTTAGAGCCATAGAATTGTTTTGGCAGGAAAAGACCTCCAGGATCTCTGAGTCCAACCATTCTCCCAGTACCACCGTGGCCATTAAACCATGTCCCCAAATGCCATGCATCTCTTGAACAGCTCCAGGGATGGGGACTCCACCACCTCCCTGGGCAGCCTGTTCCAATGCCTGACCGCTCTTGCAGTCAAGAAATTGTTCCTCATGTCCAGCCTCAACCTTCCCTGGCCTCCTTTTCTCCAGACTCAGCAATCCCAGGTCCCTCCTCAGCTGCTCCTCCCCAGCCCTGTTCTCCAGACCCTTCCCCAGTTTTGTGGCCCTTCTCTAGAGCTGCTCCAGCTCCTCAATGTCCTTCTTGGATTGAGGAGCCCAAAACTGAACACAGGATTCAAGTATTCTTGTCCAACCCCCCTGCAGTCAGCAGGGACCTCTTTAACTAGATCAGGTTGCTCAGGGTCCCATCAAGTTTGAATGATCTTCTCAAATGGAGCTGTCTAAATAATTACTGAGCTGGGAACTGAGCTCTCTGTTCACCTACAGCTCTCCCCTGGGGAGCAGCAGGAAGGGATGGTGGCTACCAAAGGGTGGGTTGAGGCACATGAGCTGTGGAGCTGCCAGGCAAGGCACAGCCACCAAGGACCTGGAGGCTTTGTGGAGGAGCTGCTTGTGCAGATGAGGTGCTGTGAGTGTGTGCAGAAGGTGCTGTGGAGGAGGAGGTGTGTGCTGGTGTTCAGAAGTGTAGCTGATGGTGGCTCTGGCTGAAGAGAAGGTGCTTTTTAGCTCTGGATGATGAGAGAGAGAGAGATCCAAGGCTTCACCATGCTGTAAGATCAGAGGAGCCTGGGCCTGATTCATCCTTTGCTTACATAAGCAAATTGAAAAATCAGGATTCCTGCCCTTCCAGCCAGATCTGTGATTCAGGAGGAGTCCAACTGCTTCAGCCTGGCAGGATGCAGCCCAAGACTTCACTTGGATCTTGCTGTGTCATTAGGGAAGTGCTGGATGCTCAAGAATTCCAGGGAAGAGGAGAGGAAGGATTTCAGCTCTGCTTGTCCCAGGGGGTGTGTAGGGAGGCGTGGGACCTGTGCTGCTGGTGGTGCCTCTTGCTGCAGTGCTGCACGTGTGTGTGTGTGGTGCCAGCATCCCTGGCTGAAGCAGCAGCTGGAGCAAGTGTCTGGAGGGGAAGGAAGCAGAGGGGTAAGTCACCAGGGAGTTGCCTGGGTTTGATTTCCTCTCTGGTTTTGCATTTGGGACTTAATTTCCTAACCCAGAGGGGGAGTTGTGGCTGCATGCACTGAACAGTTGGTGATTTTTGACTTCTTGCAAGGCACTTCCTCCTCAGTCATCTCCTCTGGGTTCCTAACAGATGAGCTTTTGGGGCTGGAGAAACAGCTGGCAGCAGCTGGAAGGAGAGGGGAGCTCAAATAGAACTCCAACAAGAAAAAATGTGGAGGGATAGATGGAGGGCTGCAAAGCAACTGTGAGCAGGGGAAGGCAGAGGAAATGTGGAGAGAGAAGCAGCAAATGGAGTGAAAGAGCTGACAGAAGAATGGGGGAGTGGGCTGTGAGAGGAGAGAGAAGGGGCAGCAAATGCAGAGGGCTTGGGTGAGGAGAGGAAGGAAGCTTTCAGAAAGTGCTGTGCAGGGTGATGTGTGAGAGCAGGGCTGCTCTCAGCAGAGGAAGCTGCTGCAGCCAGAGCTGGGGCTGCCACAGGAGGGGAGCTGTGTCTAGCAGAAGCAGGTTGGTGTGGAAAGAGGCTGCACTTGAAGAGGGTCTCCAGGAGGTGATTGGTGTTTGGGTTTTTACAAGGGCTGGCAGTGCTAGGAGGAGGGGTGGTGGACTGGAGCTGGAAAGGGGGAGATTGAGAGTGGAGCTGAGGAAGAAATTCTTTAGAGTGAGGGTGGGGAGACACTGGAACAGCTTGCCCAGGGAGGTTGTGGATGTCCCCTCCCTGGAGGTGTTCATGGCCAGGTTGGATGAGGCCTTGAGCAAGCTGGGCTGGTGGGAGGTGTCCCTGCCCGGGGCAGGGGGGTTGGAACTGGAAGGTCTTCAAGGTCCCTTCCAACCCAACCCATTCTGTGATTCTATGAACTGTTGGACTGGGTCCAGAGGAGGCCACAAAGATGGTCCAAGGGCTGCAGCACTTTTCCTGTTGAAGACAGGCTGAGAGAGTTGGGGCTGTTCAGCCTGGAGAAGAGAAGGTTCCAGGGAGGTGTTAGAGCAACCTTCCAACACTCAAATGGAGCTACAGGAGAGCTGGGGAGGGACTTTGTACAAAGGCCTGGAGTGACAGGATGAGGGGAGATGGCTTCAAACTGGAAGAAGCTGGATTTAGATGAGACATTAGGAGGAACTTCATGAGGGTGGTGAGACACTGGAACAAGTTGCCCAGGGAGGTTGTGGATGCCTCCACTCTGGAGGTCTCCATGCCCAGGATGGATAAGGCCTTGAGCAACCTGGTCTTGGGAGGAGGTGACCCTGCCCAGGGCAGGGGGTTGGAATGAGATGACCTATAAGGTCCCTTCCAAACCAACCCATCCTGTGATTCCTGCAAGCACTGGGCCCTGGAGGGGGATTTATTTATAGCAGCAACCACTGAGGCAGGAAAAGTTTTGCTCAAGCTGTCATTTGGGTGAGGAGCCAGAGCACTGGAGCTTGCCTCTGCCTCCCTCCCTCCTGCTCTTGCTTTTCTTCAGCTTTTTCACTGTAATTAGCAAGCTTTCCGTGAGCTGGGTCAGAGCTGGCAGCTTTCTTTAGAAGCCTGTGTTCCTCCAGGCAGGAATAAAGCAGGATTTCTCTTCTGGGAATACTTAGCCTGATAGTTTGTTTTATTTCAAGGGCTGTTCTTGAGTGCTGAGGTGGAAGCCACAAGATGGGAGGGGCAGAGAGCCACACAGCTTCTGAAGTTGCAGCAGCATCTGAGGATTCTGTTAGGCTTTAAATGTTCCTTTGGAGTTTAAGAGAGAGAAGGGGTGGGGGGGGGGAAAGCTCATTTCAAGGCTAATCTGTACTAATTTGGGCTTGGCTAGGATGAGAGCAGCAGCTTGGCCAATGCCAAGCTGTCCTGCTCTCTGTCTTGAAGGCTTCCTTCCTTTAAAATCTGAACAATCTTCAGTGTGAGAACCCAAAGTGATGGGTTGAGAACAGCAGGAGGTCAAGCTGCAGGGACAGATGTCACAGCTGTGGGTCTGTGACAAACATGGCACCACTCTGGTGTCACATGCTGGGAACCATAGAATGGCTAAGGCTGGGAGGGACCTTAGAGCTCATCTGCTCCAAACCCTTGCCATCGGCAAGGGACACCTTCCACCAGCCCAGGTTGCTTAAGGGTTCATCCAGCTTGGCCTTAAACACCTCCAGGGAGAGGGCATCCACAGCCTCCCTGGGCAACCTCTTCCAGAGTGCCACCACCCTTGCACTAAAGAAAAGGCCTCTTGGAGTGTGCACACAACTGATGTCACCCAAGGCAGGGATACTTCCAAGCTGAAAGTTCTAATTCTGGGTGATCTGAGCAAATCTGACATGGGGGTGATGCTGTGGGGGGCATAGGTTAGAGGCAGTCACTGCTGTGGAGGCAGTGGTGTGGTGTTGGTAACCATCTACCTCTGGCTGTAGGTATTCTACCTCTACTCTGCCCTGGTGAGGACACAGCTGGAGTCCTGGGTCCAGTTCTGGGCTCCCCAGTTCAGGAGAGACTGGGAACTGCTGGAGAGAGTCCAGGGGAAGCTCTGAAGATGCTGAGGGGCCTGGAGCAGCTCTGTGAGCAGCAAAGGCTGAGAGCCCTGGGGCTGGTGAGCCTGCAGAAGAGCAGCCCCAGAGGGGAGCTGAGCAATGCTCAGCAAGAGCTAAAGGAGCTGTGGGGGGCAAGAGGCTGGGGCCAGACTCTGCTGAGTGGTGCCCAGGGCCAGGCCAAGGGGCAGAGGGCACAAAGTGGAAGCCAGGAGGTTGCAGGTGAAGCTGAGGAGAAAGTTGTTTGGTGTGAGGGTGCTGGAGGCCTGGAGCAGGCTGGCCAGAGAGGTTGTGGAGTGTCCTTGTGTGGAGAGCTTGCAACCCCCCCTGGGCATTGTGCTGCTGGGCAAGCTGCTGTGGGTGCCCTGCTGGAGCAGGGGGCTTGGACTGGCTGAGCTCCAGAGGTCCCTTACAGCCTCCCCCATGCTGGGGTCCTGTGTGATGCTGTCCTGAGCTGCAGACAGCTCTCCCCAGCCAGAGCTCATTACCTCACTGCTCCATCTTAGCTTCATTAATGCTGCAGGGTAAACATGCAAGTGAAAGTGGATGTGCTCCATGAGCTGGGCACGTGGCCTGGATCCTCACCAAGAGAAGCCCTTCTCTGGAAAGCTGCAGCCCTCTGGGTGTTAGGAGATTATGAGACATCACAAGAGCTCATTGGGGAAAAGCAAAATGGATTCAGGGGGTTGGATATTTTTTGTTTCGCTTTTGAGGCTACTTCTGTGAAGTTGGAGTTGTGCTGAGGAGGGAGAAATGATCTGAGGGTAGAGTGAGGTGGCTGAAGAGAAGGCCATAAATATTGCTTCAGGTTCTGGTTTACTCCATGGTTTGTTATTAATCACTGTGATAGCCCTGCTTGTGCTGTGTCCTGGTATTAGGTTGGATTGCAGTGAAGGCTCTGAGAAATCCAGAGCTGTGAGCAAGAAATGAAGGAGGTTTAATACAGTGCAAGGCTGGTGTGGTTGGGAGGACAAAGCTGTGGGAAAGTAGGAACCTGGGAGGGTTGGGAAGTGATGGGAGAAGGCAGAATTGCATTGGTACAGAGCAGGGACATCCCCAGCTGGAGCAGGTTGCTCAGAGCCCCAAACAACCTGACCTGCAGTGGTGCCAGGGCTGGGGCAGCTCCCACCTCTCTGGGCACCCTGGGACAGGCTCTCACCACCCTCAGGGTCAGAACTCTCTCCCTTCTCTCCAGTCTCAATCTCCCTTTTTGAGTTCCAAACCTTCAGCCCTTGTCCTGTCACAACAGGCCATGCTCAAAAGTCTGTCCCCATCTTTCTTCTTGGTTTCTTGAAGCACCAGAGGGCCACCAGAAGGTCTCCCTAAAGCCTTCTCTTCTCCTGGCCTCACAGCAGAGGGCTTCCAGCCCTCCCATCACTGCTGTGACCTCCTCTGGCCCTGCTCCAACAGCTCCATGTCTCTGCTGTGCTGAGAGCTCCAGAGCTGGCCCCAGCACTGCAGGTTGGGTCTCAGCAGAGAGGCAGAATCCCCTCCCTGCCCCTGCTGCCCAAACTGCTGGGGATCAGCCCAGGACATGGCTGGTGTCTCAGGCAGCTCATCTCCAGCTTTTCATCCCCAAGGCTTGCTCCACAGGGCTGCTCTCCAGCCCTTCTTCCCAGCCTGGTTTGATACTGAGGACTGACCCAAGCTCTGTGCACTTGGCACTGTTGAACCTCCCGAGGCTCACACAGACTATCCTCTGCCATCCCTTAGCACCCTGCCCTTCCAGAGACACCTTCCCTTCCCACATCCAGCCCCGCTTGGATGTGGGCAGAGCCAGCATTTCCTCCTCCTGTCCTGGCAGCTGGCACATGGAGGAAACCTCTTTCCCTCCCTTGGGAGCCTGGTGCTGCCTCTCTGCTGCTGGAGCAGGGCTGCTTCTGCTCAGCAGCAGGCTGCTGTGGGGAGGGGAGCAGGGGAGGACTGCCAGGGAGTGCTGCTGACCGCCCAGTTCTCCCCAGTTTGGCACCGAGATGCTCTTCTCCCACTTCTTTCCCTCTCCTGTTGGCAGCAGTGGGTCCTGCAGTGTGCCTGGTGGCTTTCCCTCGACTGACTCATCCTCCAGGGAATTCCTGAAGCAATGAGTCAAGTTATTGGGAAAACTGTTTGCCCACCAGCAGAAACTAGGAAGCCAGGGAGCTTGCCCGTGGTACTGTGGAGAGGCTTTTCAGTGTGCTGCGGTTGTCCTCTCTCTGTCTTCCTCAAGATGAGCTGCAGTGGGGAGACATCACTGCAGAGAGAATCACAGGGTTGTTTGGGTTGGAAAAGACCTCTAAGACCAAGGCCAACCTTCAAGCTAGCACTACCATGGCCACTAACCCATGTCCTCAGAGGTCGTGTCCACACGTTTCTTGAACACCTCCAGGGCCACCACCTCCCTGGGCAGCCTGTTCCAGTGCCTGACCTATCTTGCAGCAAAAAACTTGTTCCTCCTGTCCAACCTAACCCTCCCCTGGCACAATTTCAGACCATTTCCTCTTCTTCTATCACCTGATAACCAGAAAGAAGAGCCTGACCCCCACCTCACTCCAGCCTCCTTTCAGGGAGTTGTAGAGAGCCAGGTCTTCCCTCAGCTTTCTCTTCTCCAGGCAACAGGTCCCTCAGCTGCTCCTCACCATTCCTGTTCTCCAGACCCTTCACAGGTTTTGTTGCCCTTCTCTGGACCTGCTCCAGCTCCTCAATGTCCTTCTTGGAGTGAGGGGCTCAAAAGTGAACCCAGGATTCCAGGGACATCACTTGGCAGTGCCCAGTCTGGGGGGGACAATCCCTGCCCTGCTCCTGCAGGCCACACTCTTGCTGATCCAAACCACCTGAACAAAGGCTTTTCATAGATTCCTAGAATGGCTAGGTTGGAAGGGAACTTGAAAATCATTTAGTTCCAACCTTGCTGCCCTGGTATTCAGGGAAAATAACCCCACTGCCCTATCTCCTGATCCTAGGGAGAAGAGACCAACCCCCACCTCATTTATTTTCACCTTGAAATATTCCCCTCTTGATAGCTAATTTCCTCCCTCCTCCCCTCCCCTGCTCCTGTTTGGTTTTAAGGTGCCTGATCTGGTGAGAATTTCAGGGTGTGGAGTAAAAGAACCAGAGTGGAATTTGCCACTATTGTAGTAGGGGAAAAAAAAAAACCAAAAAAAACCAAAACAAGCAACCAAGCCACAAAACAAAACAAACAAACAAAAAAACCCCAAACCAAACAAAGAAGAGCCTAAATAAATCAGGTGCCTAAAGAAATGAAGCTGTCAGACTGGCACCAGCCAGCTGCATCTCAACTTCTCCTTACATAAGGAGAACCCTAATGACTGTTTACCACATGCCCTGGCTGCCTTCCTCCAGCCCTCCTTGCTTTTACTCCAGACAAATGAATGGGAGGTGTGGTTTCCAACCAGGAATTAACCAGTTTTCAATCTGGCCACAGGGATGTTGCAACAAACCCAAACAACTTGCATTCCCTCCCCCCAGTATTTGTGTCCAGGGGAAAAAAAAATAAAATTAACTGGGGTGCCATGGAATTTTCTGCCTGGGCTGAGGCCACACCTGGAATCCTGGGGTCAGTTTTGGGCTCCTCACTCCAAGAAGGAAATGGAGAGGCTGGAACAGGTCCAGAGAAGGGCAAAAAAACTGGGAAAGGGTCTGGAGAACAGGGCTGGGGAAAAGCAGCTGAGGGAGCTGGGGGTGTTGAGCCTGGAGAAAAGGAGGCTGGAGCCAGGTTGAGCTCTTCTGCCTAGGAACAAGTGACAGGAGAAGAGGGAACAGCCTCAGGTTGCCCCAGAGGAAGTTGAGGCTGGACATTAGGAACAATTTCTTGCCCTTGAGAGTTGTTCAACCTGTCCCAGGCTGCCCAGGGCAGTGGTGGAGTCCCCATCCCTGGAGGGGTTTCCAAGCCCTGGAGCTGTGGTGCTGAGGGCCATGGGTTGGTGGTGCCCTGGCAGTGCTGGGGGAAGGATTGGGCTCCAGGATCTGAAAGGTTCTTTTCCCACTTTAATGACTCTCTGATTCCATGACATGTGTGTTGACCAGGGCTGCTTCCACCTCCAGCTGATTGCAGTGAGGTTTGAGGTGCCCAGCTGCTCAGCAGTTGGCAAAGTGAGGTCCTTGCTTCTCCTCCAGCCTCAGCTCAACTCCTTCTCCATCCTCCCCCTGCCCCACTCAAGCCACACTTTTCTGGTGGCCTCTTGCTGACTGTTCCCCGTGAGCAAGATTCGATTCCCCCCTGTAGAACACCAAGTTCTCTTTCCAGCAGAATTGGTTGCACTTTTTGAAGGCATTTATTATTTTATTTCCCCCTAGCAACTTGGCCACGGTGTTTTGCTGAAGCCTGGAGCCGTCAGTAAGCTCAGCTGGTGGGCTCTGCCAGCACAAGATGTAGGTGGTTACAGATATGTCGGCGTTGATACGAGGCTTGGCTGTTGTTTTTTAACTCCAGAACTGTCAGCAGACTGGGATTGTGCTCCTTCTCCACTCTCAGATCTCAGGAGAGTACCTCAAAATGAGCCAAGCTTTCTCTATTGGCTTCTCTTGTTTCTTGACCACTTCATCATGAAGACTTTAAAAAAACTCCTCTGTTGCTTCTTGCCCAGTTTATCATGAAGACTTTTTAAAGCCTTCTCTGTTGGCTTCTCTTGTTTCTTGACCAGTCCATCATGAAGACATTTAAAAGCTTTCTCTCTCTTTTGTTGGTTCTTGGCCACTCCATCATGAAGACTTTTAAAAGCTTTCTCTGGCTTCTCTTGCTTCTTCACCACTCCATCATGAAGACTTGTAGAAGATTTCTCTCTTGACTTTTTTCCTGACCACTTCATCATGAAGACTATAAAAGCCTCTTCTGTTTGCCTCTGTTGTTTCTTGACCACTTCATCATGAAGACTTTTTAAAGCCTTCTCTGTTGGCTTCTGTTGGCTCTTGACCACTTCATCATGAAGACTTTGAAAGCCTCCTCTGTTGTTTCTTGACCACTTTATCATGAAGACTTCTGTAAGGTTTCTCTGTTGGCTTCTCTTGTTTCTTGGCCACTCCATCAGGAAGACTTTTAAAAGCTTTCTCTGGCTTTTGTTGGTTCTTCACCACTCTGTCATGAAGACTCCTAGAAGATTTCTCTCTTGACTACTTCATCATGAAGACTTTTTCAGTTCTCTGTAGTCTGACAAGTAGGAATCATAGAACTGTTTCAGTCCAACCAGCAGGAAGCTGGGAATCGAATTGTGCTGTTGCTGAGGTCAATGAGAAAAGTGCTAGTAATCTTGGAGCTGTAGGGTGAGGATCTTCTCATCTCAGAGCATTTTTCTTCCTTTAATTTGGCCAATTGAAGTGTCTCATGGTGAGCATTGTCTTTATGGACTAAAATGAAAGAGCTTTGTAGAGATAAGCACAAAATTCCTCTTCCTGCCATGGACCAATCTTGGCCACAGGGCTGTCCAGCTTCATCATTCTTGCCATGGACAAAATCCTGTCCTGAGGGCTGTCCAGCTTCATCATTCTTGCCATGGACAAAATCCTGTCCTGAGGGCTGTCCAGCTTCATCCTTCTTGCCATGGACAAATCCTGGCCAGAGGGCTCTCCAGCTTCATCCTTCTTGCCATGGACAAATCCTGTCCTGAGGGCTCTCCAGCTTCATCCTTCTTGCCCTGGACAAATCCTGGCCAGAGGGCTGTCCAGCTTCATCCTTCTTGCCATGGACAAATCCTGGCCAGAGGGCTCTCCAGCTTCATCCTTCTTGCCGTGGACAAATCCTGGCCAGAGGGCTCTCCAGCTTCATCCTTCTTGCCATGGACAAATCCTGGCCAGAGGGCTCTCCAGCTTCATCCTTCTTGCCCTGGACAAATCCTGGCCAGAGGGCTGTCCAGCTTCATCCTTCTTGCCGTGGACAAATCCTGGCCAGAGGGCTGTCCAGCTTCATCCTTCTTGCCCTGGACAAATCCTGGCCAGAGGGCTGTCCAGCTTCATCCTTCTTGCCCTGGACAAATCCTGGCCAGAGGGCTGTCCAGCTTCATCCTTCTTGCCCTGGACAAATCCTGGCCAGAGGGCTGTCCAGCTTCATCCTTCTTGCCCTGGACAAATCCTGGCCAGAGGGCTGTCCAGCTTCATCCTTCTTGCCGTGGACAAATCCTGGCCAGAGGGCTGTCCAGCTTCATCCTTCTTGCCCTGGACAAATCCTGGCCAGAGGGCTCTCCAGCTTCATCCTTCTTGCCGTGGACAAATCCTGGCCAGAGGGCTGTCCAGCTTCATCCTTCTTGCCGTGGACAAATCCTGGCTTGAAGACTATCCAGCTGGAAAGGGGTAAAAAATAGAGAGGGGAGACTTCAGATCCTACTACTTTGGGTCTGTCTTCTGGGTTTCTATTTCCTAACCTCTGTTAAGGCAGGTGGCACCCTTGGCAAGTCCACCAAGGATTGTGGCATGAAACAGAGGGTGGTGTTGGGGGGCTGTAGTGGGTGTCCTCTTTGAGGGAACTGTGGTGAGGACTGGGATCCCTGGGAGCAGACTCTGGGCTGACACCAGCTGATTCCAAAGGAGCAAATGTCAGTCTTCTCTCTTGGATTCAGTGAATCCCTCCTTGTGTTGCCTTTTTTCCTCCTGAGGAATCATTTAAGAGAAACTCTTGAGATGAGGCTTTTGAAACTGCAAGGTGTAAATTGCAAGGCTGCCAGGGTCAAGAAGGTACCAGGTGGGAGATGTTGTCTGCTTGAAGATCATGTGGGGACTCCTAAGAGCAAATTCTACCCAAGGCAAGAGGTGTTTGGAGTGAGGGACAAAGGGCAGGGACTGAATCCCTTGGAAAACAGCTTCCAGTGTTGATGCTGCCTGAGGCACAGGGAAAGATGGTAAGGAGGAATAAGTGGAAATGAGATGGGCCAGTGCTGGGCCAACTGGCCAGTAGCCTGCTCTTGATACTACCAATCTGTTCTTGTGACCAGCACCACTGCACCAGGATCAGTGAGGGGCAGAGCTGCTGAAAAGCAGCAGAGAGAAGGACCTGGGAGTGCTGGGGGACAAGTAGTTGCCCATGATCTAATAATGTGTACTTGTGCCCAAGAAGGGCAATGGTCTCCTGGGATGGAGCATGAGGAAGAGTGTGGTCAGCAGGTTGAGGGAGGTACTTCTTCCCTTCTACTTTGCCCTGGTGACACCACAGCTGGAGTCCTGGGCCCACTTCTGGGCTCCCCAGTTCAAGAGAGACAGTGAGAGAGTTCAGTAGAAGCTCTGAAGATGCTGAGGGGCCTGGAGCAGCTCTGTGAGCAGCAAAGGCTGAGAGCCCTGGGGCTGGTGAGCCTGCAGAAGAGCAGCCCCAGAGGGGAGCTGAGCAATGCTCAGCAAGAGCTAAAGGAGCTGTGGGGGGCAAGAGGCTGGGGCCAGACTCTGCTGAGTGGTGCCCAGGCACAGGCCAAGGGGCAGAGGGCACAAAGTGGAAGCCAGGAGGTTGCAGGTGAAGCTGAGGAGAAAGTTGTTTGGTGTGAGGGTGCTGGAGGCCTGGAGCAGGCTGGCCAGAGAGGTTGTGGAGTGTCCTTGTGTGGAGAGCTTCCAACCCCCCCTGGGCATTGTGCTGCTGGGCAAGCTGCTGTGGGTGTCCTGCTGGAGCAGGGGGCTTGGACTGGCTGAGCTCCAGAGGTCCCTTCCAGCCCTGCACCATGCTGGGATCCTGTGAATATAAGCTGGGGACAAACTGCACAACACCAAAGGCAGATGAGTCCTTCCCAGGCAAGTCTGCCTTTTACAAGTGGCAGAAGATATCTACTGCTACAGGAACAGCTGGGAAAGCTCCTTCCATGAAGGGGATGGTACAGCAGCTGCCAGAAGCTTGTGAGGACAGCTCCAGCATGACTGAGTATGATTATGGGGACAGATCTGTGCTTTAGTGTCTGCATTAACAGAAGGATGCTTTTGGCACTGAGGGTGCTGAAACCATGGCCCAGGGTGCCCAGAGAGGTGGGAGCTGCCCCATCCCTGGCACCACTGCAGGTCAGGTTGTTCGAGGCTCTGAGCAACCTGCTCTGGTTGCAGATGTCCCTGCTGAGTGCAGAAGGTGAGCTTGAAAGGTCCCTTCAACCCCAACCATTCCATGGAGCATTTAAGAGCTATATGGACAACCAGGTGCTGTACATGGGCACAAAATCAGCAGGGCCTCTGATTTTTGGATTATCAATGTCACACCACTTCTTAGGTTCTCCTTCAGAGTCTCCCTTTTTCCAAGGGGAAGGAAATGAGTCAGATCCAGAGCCATGGGACCAAGCCATCAGGTTGGAGAAAGGAAAGGTTCAAAAAAGCCTCTTGTGGCTTGGCACATTTTGGATGCAGCTCCCTCAGGATAAGGTCACTGCACCACAATCATCTCTTCCAATGTCATCAGGACAGAGCTGATCTCATTAGGTTAGATCTGGGACTGCTAAACTGCCCACTGACACCAATACCCAAAATACATCTTGGAGTACAAACTGACCTTCAAAATCCAGGGGACAAGAGCTTACCTATGTCCCCCAGCAGCTGCAATTGCAACTGCTGGCAGCAATGTACACTGACTTCTAGGTCTGAGCTCTCTAGATGGTTGTAGGAGCTGCAGACCCACACAGGATCCCAGCATGGCTGGGCTTGGAAGGGAGCTCTGGAGCTCAGCCAGTCCAAGCCCCCTGCTCCAGCAGGGCACCCACAGCAGCTTGCCCAGCAGCACAATGCCCAGGGGGGGTTGGAAGCTCTCCACACAAGGACACTCCACAACCTCTCTGGCCAGCCTGCTCCAGGCCTCCAGCACCCTCACACCAAACAACTTTCTCCTCAGCTTCACCTGCAACCTCCTGGCTTCCACTTTGTGCCCTCTGCCCCTTGGCCCTGGGCACCACTCAGCAGAGTCTGGCCCCAGCCTCTTGCCCCCCACAGCTCCTTTAGCTCTTGCTGAGCATTGCTCAGCTCCCCTCTGGGGCTGTTCTTCTGCAGGCTTACCAGCCCCAGGGCTCTCAGCCTTTGCTGCTCACAGAGCTGCTCCAGGCCCTTCAGCAGATGAGATGGGATTGCTTGTCCTACCTGTGTTGTGTGGTGTTGCAAGCAGGTGACCCTCCTCAGGCTAAGAGGAAAGGGATGTGATGAAGGTCTTGGGCTAGCAGAGTTTTCTTCTACCAATGCCTGTGTGCAAATGTCACCAGTGGTCTGTCAAAGCAGGAGGAAGCTGTTGGCATTGATGGATCCACTGTCAGTGTGCTCTTGGCCTCCCATCTTCTGCTTGACAGCAGTGGTGTGAAGTGGAGGAGGTTGAGCAGTGCCCAGGAGGAGGTTTTTTAGGTGATGGAGGTGGGGATGCAGAGTCCACCAACCCCTTTGGAGTCAGGGCTGAGGGTTTGCAGGAGGCTGCTGTGTTGGGCTGTGTGGGTGCAGATGTTCCTCAGGGGGCTGCGTGGTGCTGTGAGCTTAAAGCAAATCCTGCTGGTGGATTTTGGGTGGTGGGGAGAAGCTGATTCTCTCCTGGGGTGTTGGCGTGGTGTGGGTGGTCTCCTGCAGTGCAAGATCTCCTCCCAACCCATCTCCTTCAGCTCTGCCTGTGTTGGGCTTTGTGTTTGCTTGTGGAGCTGCAGCTGAGGCTAATGTCAGCTGCGATGGGCTGCTGGATTAGAGCAAAGCTCCCAGGTTTAGCTGCACTGGTGTCTTGCTGGAGCATTTTTCTCCCTTGCTCTTTTTCCCTAAGCCTTCTCCTCCAGACAGCTAATTCCCACCCCCCCCCCCTCCCCTTCCCCCACATCCTGTCATAGCCCAGAGCATGTCACAAGGAATTAAGGGCTGAAAAGGCCTGGGAGAAGCAGCTCCTCTGGAACAGTCTCTCCTTTCTATGACCGCCCTGGCCCCTCTCTGTGCCCCTTTTGTGTCCCATCCAATCCCTCCCCTCCTCCCCCCCCCCCCCAGCCCTCTACCCCCCCTGCCCATTCAGTCCATGCCAGAGGAAAATCCAGCAGCCCTGAGCCTTTCCCAGCCCTGCTCCTGATGCCATCACCGCAGCCAAAGGGCTTCCCAGAGCTCCTGGACAATCCCAACCCTCTGCCGCAGTGCTCCTGGCTCCTCCTGGGTGCCAAGAAAGAGGAGGTTTGGGAGGTTGGTGCTGCTGCAGCTGCTGCTGGAGGCTTGTTTTTCTCCCCCACCCTTCTCTTCCATCTCTCTGTGTGCATCTCTGACAGCATCACCCAGCTCCCAATCCTCCTTCCCACAATCCACACACAATCTCCTCAGAATAGGGATGATGTCACTTCCTTGCAGAGAGGGTGCTTGGGGGGGGGGGAGTGGGGGGTGTGAGTGAGATGTGTGGAAAAGGGGAGTCACGACCCCAGTGGCTCTCTCTCTCTCTCCAACAGCCCCCAGCTGAATAAAAGAGGTTTGGGTGCCTTGGAGGGGAGGGGTGGTTCTGGCAGTGGAGATGATGCCAGGCTCTGTCGCAGGCAGTCACCACCCCGGGTCCTTCCCTGTGCCGTGTGGGATTTTCCAATGGCTGCAAAAGAAGAGTTTGCTGTTCCCTCCTTGCCTTCTGAGGTCTGTCTCCGTGGAGCTGCACTTTTCCTGATGGGAGAGAAGAATGTGCAGCAGCTGGACCACATGCCATGTAAGATTTGTGCTTCCATCCCAGCTTTCTCTAAGCTCTTTGAGAGGGGTCAAGGGCTCTGGACCCCTTTTTGCCCACACAAAGCTTGTTGCCTGCATGTGCTTCCCGCTCATTCCAGTCTTGGGAGCCTGGGAATTGTCCTGGGGTTCTGGTTGTAAGGTCCTGGGAATTTTAGGGGAAGGAAAGTGGGGGGGAGGGGGGGGGGGGGAGTAAGGAGGTTGTGCTGTTGCAAAACTAAAGTCATAGAATGGTTAAGGGGAGAGCTTAGAGCAGCCTTCCAGTACCTGAAGGGGGCTACAGGAGAACTGGGGAGGGACTTCTGGCAAGGGCTTGTAGTGACAGGATGAGAGGTGGTGGCTTTGAGCTGGAAGAGGGCAGGTGTAGACTGGAGATTAGGAAGAAATCCTTTAGAGTGAGGGTGGGGAGATCTTGGCACAGGTTGCCCAGGAACATCCCCCTCCCTGGAGAGGTTCAAGGCCAGGCTAGATGAGGCCTTGAGCAACCTGGACTAAGTGGGAGGTGTCCCTGCCCATGGCAGGGGTTTGGAACTGGGTGATCTTTAAGGTGCCTTCCAACCCAAACCATTCTATGATTAAGGCTGGAAAAGACCTCTGAGATCATCCAGCCCAACCTTCTCCCCAACACCTGTATGGCTACAAGACCATGTTCCAGGGTGCCACATCTACTCATTTTCTGAACACCTCCAGGGCTGCAGTCTGTGACCTCAGGGCTCTTTGCACTCTGACCTTCCCAATTCTTCTGCTAGATCATATCTTCATCACCTTAAAATTACGTTCCTGGGATGAAGCCAAAGAGTCTCCAGACTGGGAGCTTGAATTTTGGAGGTTTTTTGGGGACTTTACAGCCTCAGGCCCTCTGTTATCTCCCTTCTTCGTAGCACACCAGGGGCAAAGCCCCAGCCCTCATGGTTTAGATTATCAACAAGCAAATTTGAAAATTCCTTGGGACTTTGTGGGGTGAACTGGGAGCATGGGGAGCACACAGCCAGCAGCATTCTGCTGTCTGACACTGAGTGACAACCTGCTCTGCTCTGTCCCCATCTGTTGCTGTGCAGTAGGGATCCACATTAAATGCTTGCTGCTCCTGCTGCCTCTTAAAGTGGCACAGGGTGGTGGAAGCAGGCAGAGCACAACTGGGTCCTGCACTTGGCTCACAACAACCCCAGGAAGGCTCCAGGCTGGGGGCAGAGTGTCTGCAAACTACCTGCTGGAAAAGGACCTGAGGGGTTGGTGACAGCAGCTGGAGAGGAGCCAGGGGGTGCCCAGGTGGCCAAGAAGGTCACCAGCAGCCTGGAATGGATCAGCAAGAGTGTGGCCAGCAGGAGCAGGGCAGGGATTGTCCCCCTGGAATGGGCACTGCTGAGGTCACATGAAGAACTCTGGAGTCATTTTTGGGTCTCTCACTCCAAGAAGGACATTGAGGAGCTGGAGCAGGTCCAGAGAAAGGCTGGGGAAGGGTCTGGAGAACAGGAATGGTGAGGAGCAGCTGAGGGAGCTGGGGGTGTTGAGCCTGGAGAAAAGGAGGCTGAGGGGAGACCTTCTGGCTCTCTGCAACTCCCTGCAAGGAGGCTGGAGCCAGCTGGGGGTTGGAATCTTCTGCCAAGGAACAAGTGACAGGACAAGAGGGAATGGCCTCAAGTAGCCCCAGGGGAGGTTTAGGTTGGGCATGAGGAACAATTTGTTGCCCTTCAGGGTTGTCAATGCCTGTCCCAGGCTGCCCAGGGCAGTGGTGCAGTCCCCATCCCTGCAGGGGTTTCCAAGCCCTGGAGCTGTGGTGCTGAGGGCCATGGGTTGGTGGTGCCCTGGCAGTGCTGGGGGAAGGGTTGGGCTCCAGGATCTTGAAGGTCTCCTCCAACCAAAATGATTCTATGATTTGATGATTCTGCTATCAGTTGGGAGAACCTAGCCCTCTTGAGGTGGATTCTTGGAGCAGAGAGGCACAGGCCAAGGTGTGCTGTCCCCTGGTCTGTGGTGGTACAGGAAGGTACAGGTAAGAGGTGTGACAGGACTGAGGGCACAGCAGAGTGGGGGCAGCCTACACAGACATGATCTTAGAAACCACATGTTGCCCAGAGTAAACAGAAGTTATGCTTGTGGGCCATGGTTTGAAGCATGGTGCCCAAGAAATGCAGAAAGGAGGTTGGGTGAGCTGCAGGAGAGGGCTGAGCCACTGGGATGGACTGGAGCAGCCTGGAGCCTGTGCAGCACAACAGCAATGGTGTGGGAGAGCTGTGCTGGGAGGAGGTGTCTGGCCAGCCCTGTGCAGTCTCGTGACTTGTCCCACTGCTGTTGCTTTTTATAAAGGGTTGGGGAAGCTTTAAAAATAGGAGAGCAAGCAAGATGTGAGGAGGAACTGCCAGCTCCTCCAGCTCCCACCTTTGGGCTGGTAGAGCCTGGCAGGGCCAGGGTGAACCCAGAGGAGATGTGGAGCTGGCAGGGTGAACCCAGAGGAGATGTGGAGCTGGCTGCAACTGGTCACAGAATTGTAGAATCAGTTTGGTTGGAGAAGATCTTTCAGACCATCAAGATCAACCATTCTGACTGCCAAGTCTGGGACTAAACCATGGCCCTCAGCACCACATCTCTGCAGCTTTTAAACACCTACAGAGATGGGGACTCCACCATTGCCCTGGGCAGCCTGGGACAGGCCTTGACAACAAATTGTTCCTCATGTCCAACCTAAACCTCCCCTGGGGCTACTTGAGGCCATTTCCTGTCACTTGTTCCTTAGGAGAAGAGCTCAACCCCCACCTGGCTCCAGCCTCCTTGCAGGGAGCTGCAGAGAGCCAGAAGGTCTCCCCTCAGCCTCCTTTTCTCCAGGCTCCACACCCCCAGCTCCCTCAGCTGCTCCTCACCATTCCTGTTCTCCAGACCCTTCCCCACCTTTGTTGCCCTGCTCTGGACCTGCTCCAGCTCCTCAATATCCTTCTTGGAGTGAGAGACCCAAACCTGACCCCAGCATTCCAGGTGTGACCTCAGCAGTGCCCATTCCAGGGGGACAATCCCTGCCCTGCTCCTGCTGGCCTCACTCTTGCTGATCCAGGCCAGGCTGCTGGTGGCCTTCTTGGCCACCTGGGCACCCCCTGGCTCCTCTCCAGCTGCTGTCACCAACCCCC
Source organism: Indicator indicator (assembly GCF_027791375.1). Lineage (NCBI taxonomy): Eukaryota > Metazoa > Chordata > Aves > Piciformes > Indicatoridae > Indicator > Indicator indicator. The sequence continues at coordinate 13,840,234 of NC_072030.1, forward strand.
CAGGTCCTTTTCCAGCAGGTAGTTTGCAGCCACTCTGCCCCCAGCCTGGAGCCTTCCTGGGGTTGTTGTGACCCAAGTGCAGGACCCAGCCCTTGGCCTTTGTGAACCTCATACAACTGACCTCAGCTCATGGATCCAGCCTGGCCAGCCCCCTCTGCAGAGCCTCCAACCCTCCAGCAGTTCAACACTTGGTGTCATGTGTAAATTTACTGAGGGTGCCTTGATCTCCTTGTCCAGATGATTGATGAAAGTCTTGAACAAAGGTATTGGGTTGAGTGAGAGACCTCCATGGAGCTTGCTCCTGTACCTCTAAGTGCTTGCTGTTGGGAATCAGTCAGCAGCTTCTCCACTCCCTGCTGGGTGCTGTTTTGGTTTGCTGGCTGAGAGAAGAGGCTGGCAGCAGGTCTGCCTGAGGAAGAGCATGGTAATAAGGCTACCTTTAGAGCTGAGACCAGTCTAACCTGTCCCAAGCACCCCGTGGTGCCTGCTTACCACCACGCAGCCCTAACAGGATTCTAAGTAATCTCATGAAGTGGAGCTGGGTCATGAGTGGTGATTATGTTCAGCAAGTCACTCACTGGCTTCACCTAAGACTTCCAGCTCCTTTAAGTGGTCCATCCCTCTCCTGTCCTCTCCTTCTTGAGCTTGCCATGCCCCCTGGTGCTGGGAGGAAGAAGCTTGGCTACCTGTGGTATAAAACAGCTCCTGGAGGTAGGAGGCCTTAGAATCATAGAGTTGATTTGCTTGGAAAAGACCTTTAAGGTGATCAAGTCCAACCATGATCTAACTCTACCAAGTCTACCATGTCCCTCAGCACCACATCTCTGCCTCTTCTAAGCACCTCCAGGGATGGGGATTCAGTCACCTCCCTGGGCAGCCTGTTCCAGGCTTTGACAACCCTCAGAAGAAGTTTCTTCAAATATCCAACCTAAACCAGAAGAAGTGAAGAAGTTTCTTTAAATATCCAACCTAAACCTCCCCTGGTGCAACCTGAGCAACGTTAATGGTCTGAAGCTGTGTCAGGGGAAGTTTAGGTTGGACATTAGGAAGAATTTCATTCCTTCAGGAGTGGTCAGGCATTGGAAAGAGGCTGCCCAGGGAGGTGGTGGAGTCACCATCCCTGGAGGTGTTCAACAAACATGGAGATGTGGCACTTCAGGACATGGTTGAGTGGTCATGGAGGTGCTGGGTGGAAGGTTGGACTTGATGACCTTGCAGGTCTTTTCCAACCTTAATGATGCTATGACTGAGGCTGTTTCCTCTTGTCCTGTCACTTCCTCCTTGGCAGAAGAGACCAACCCCCACCTGACTCCCACCTCCCTGCAGGGAGTTGTCGAGCAAGAAGGTTTCCCCTCAGCTTCCTTTTCTCCTTCTGCTGGTGTGGCTTTGTGGGACTCTCCTGAGGGTCTCGAAGGTGCTGATGAGAGTCTTTGGTTCTCCTCTTTGGCAGGAGGTGAGTGTTGTGCCTGCTGACCTGCCTGAGACCCACCAGCCATGCCAGGGATTGTCGTGTTCCGCCGCCGCTGGTCCGTAGGCAGCGATGACCTGGTTTTGCCAGCTGTCTTCCTCTTCCTCCTGCACACCACCTGGTAAGTGAGAGAGGCAAGAGCCAGCCCTCTTGATTTCTCACCCCCCCCCCCTTCTCTTTGTTGCTCCTCTTTCTTCCTCCTCTAAGCCTTCCTGCAGCTGGAAGGTTTGTTTGGGGTGTTTGCGACAGACACCAACAGCTCTCCAGCTTCTGGTTCTTTGGATATGGTTTAGTTCCAGTTGCACAGAGGGAACCTGATCAGAGCTCCCTGCATAGGATCATAAAATCATTAGGGTTGGAAAAGGTCTCTTAAGATCATCAAGTCCAACCTTCCATCCAGTATCTCCATCCTCCAAGGTGGTCCTACCCAAGGTGCTCCCCTGGAGCTTGGGGCTGTATTTCTAACCCAGTATCTCCATCCTCCAAGGTGCTCCCCTGGCACTGTGTTTCTAACCCAACATCTCCATCCTCCAAGGTGTTCCACTAGAATTTGGGGCTGTGTTTCCACACAACATCTCCATCCTCTAAGGTGCTCCACTGGAGCTTGGGGCTGTGTTTCTACCCAATATCTCCATCCTCCAAGGTCCTCCACTAGAGTTTGTTGCTCTGTTTCTACCCAGCATCTCCATCCTCCAAGGTGCTCCCCTGGAGCTTGGGGCTGTATTTCTAACCCAATATCTCCATCCTCCAAGGTGCTCCCCTGGGACTGTGTTTCTAACCCAGCATTTCCATCCTCCAAGATGCTCCATTGGAGTTTGGGGCTGTGTTTCTACCCAATATCTCCATCCTCCAAGGTCCTCCACTAGAGTTTGTTGCTCTGTTTCTACCCAGCATCTCCATCCTCCAAGGTGCTCCCCTGGAGCTTGGGGCTGTATTTCTAACCCAATATCTCCATCCTCCAAGGTGCTCCCCTGGGACTGTGTTTCTAACCCAGCATTTCCATCCTCCAAGATGCTCCATTGGAGTTTGGGGCTGTTTCTACCCAACACCTCCATCCTCTAAGGTGCTCCACTGGAGTTTGTTGCTATGTTTCTACCCAACATCTCCATCCTCCAAGGTGTTCCCCTGGAGCTTGGGGCTGTGCTTCTACCCAACATCTCCATCCTTCAGGATGGTCCTACCCAAGGTAGCCCACTGGAGTTGGGGGCTTTGTTTCTGTAGAGGGGCTCAGGAAGAGAACAAATTGGAGTGGCAGCTCCTGTAGTATAATGGGACCTGACACAAAATCAGACTGGTCAGACTGGGGGAGCAGGGCCTCTGGATGGCTTGTGGCAAGGAGATTTCCAGACCCTTGGCCACTGAGGATCCTTAGAAGCTTTGTGAGGGGGAGGGTATTGCAGCTTGCTTTTGGCTTCCTGCTGGTAACAAGGTGGTTTGTGCCTGGCAGGTTTGTGATCCTGTCTGTGGTGCTCTTTGGGCTGGTGTACAACCCCAACGAGACCTGCTCCCTTAACCTGGTGGACCACGGCAGAGGCTACCTGGGCATCCTGCTCAGCTGTATGATTGCAGAGGTGGCCATCATCTGGCTCAGCATGAGAGGCAGCATCCTCTACACAGAGCCCCGGGACTCCATGCAGTATGTGCTCTATGTCAGACTGGGTAAGAGGCCCTGAGGACCTTCCTAATAATGACTCAGCCTCCACACTGCCATCTGCTAATCACAGAAGAACTTCTCTTCCCCTACCACCCATGACAAACACACACACACATACATACAGAGCTTCTGAAAGACATCCAGATGGCCACTTGTATGTGGTGTGCATCTGAATCCATCACGTTGACTGCACCCTGTCATTGCTGTAAGACTCTCATGCAATGCCCCAAATAATCTTCCTAGCAAACCTTTTTCACTTGTCAGCCTCATTGCCATGCAGGTCCAGCCTTCCCCTCTAACAAAATCTGCTCCCCTTCTGGCTCCTGACACAGATCTGCCACAGTCAGATGCTTCTACACCTCTCCCCCACCTTTTCTTTTTAGTCTTCCCCACCTTTTCCCCATCATCCAGGGATGCATTTCATGGTGCTCCTGCCCCTGAGGCATGTGCCTGTGCTACAGGCACGTCCACACCCACCCACCTTCAGACATGTGCTTGACCTCTTGGCTTCACATGTGAGGCACCAACCTGTACTTTGATACTTCCACCTCCAGGCACCATGAGATAATCAGGTTTGCCACCTGCTCACTGCTTCCATCCTCTCTTACACTGCATATTTGTCTTCCTAAAAAACATTGCCTGCCTCCCTCACCCGTCAAGAACTAGATCAGAAAAGAGATTGTTCCTTGCTCTCTTATTCAGGGGCTTCCCTTTTAGCTTGCCTTCCCTGCCCTCTGTCCCCCCCTGCCTTCCCTGCCCTCTGTCCTCCCCATCTCTGTCCCCCCATGGCCTTCCCAATGCAGAACCATGATCAAGTTGGAGACAAAACTCTTTTGTAGATGCAGAGTTGAGCTCATTTCAGACAAAGCTTCTCCTGGGTTGGGTTCTTGTTGTTGTTGGTTTTTTTTTTTTCTGGGTATTTTTTGCATCTCTTTTTTTGTTTTTTTGGGTTTTTTTTTCCTGTTATGCAGAATTTGCTCACACCCAGGGGTGACCTTGCTTTGAAAGCTCTGTCTGGGAGAGACATTTTCCACCTTCTGAGTGCAAATCATTAACATCAAGAGCAAACAAAATCTTTCTCCATTCTCCCAGCCACTCTGCAGTCTCCCTGGGGAAGCACGAAGCTCCCTGACAGTTTGAGTAACACCCTGTTAAAACCAGACTCAAATAGGGCAGGGGAGGCAGAGAGAAGCCAAAGAGCCATTTTTTGACCCCCCCCCAAAAAAAATCCTCCCCTTTTCTTCTTTTCTCTGCTTTAAACTCTAGATCTGGATTGACACTGGGTCTTGGGTCTCCTCCACACTTGTCTCGTGGGGGTTTTTACTCTCCATGGCTTCATCAGCTGTGATGTTAGAAAGAGGGAGTGTGACCATTGTGTGGGCAAGGTCCATGTGACTGTCCCATTTTAAGCATCTGCTGTCATCCACATCTAAGGAAAGAATTTCCACCATGAACCCAGGAGAGTCACATCCCTGCTACTGCACCTTGTGTCCTGCAGCGAGAATGGGTTGGGTTGGAAGGGACCTGATCTAGGGAAACGTGTCCCTGCCCATGGCAGGGGGGTGGGAACTAGATGGTCCTTAAGGTCCCTTCCAACCCTGACTATTCTGTGACCTTCAAGATCATTTGGTTACAACCTCCCTGCTATGGGCAGGGACATCTCCCACCAGCCCCAGGTTGCTCAAGGCCTCATCCAACCTGGCCTTGACCTCCAGGGAGGGGACATCCACAACCTCCCTGGGCAACCTGTGCCAGTGTCTCACCAATATGACAGGGCAGACAAACCACAGCAGGCAAAGCCTAGCTCAGCTTAAGAGCATAGGCTGGGCTGATCAGGAACCAGGTTCAACCTTTACCTGAACCATCTCCAGCCCTGGTTCCTTGCCCACTGCTGTTAAACTCTGTGTGTCTTTGAAGTGGTTTTTACCAGACTGGTCAGAGTCTGTAGTAAGGCACTTCTGGAAAGCTTTTCTGCCATCCCAGTGGGGTAGAGAAGATCTACATGTAGAGCTACACCTAGATAAGGAGGGTGGATGCTTAGTTGGCTAAGCTGGAACATGGGATTAGTCTCAGCTCCACCAAAGCCTTGCTTGGCATTGCTAAGCAAGTTCTTTACCTTGCCTGTACTCTGGGGGTGTAACGTGTAGGTAAAGTGTGAGGAGGGGCACTTCAGAGTAGTGTCTTGGGGTATTTTTTGGTTTCCATTCTTAATCCCCCCCTAGTTTCTTGTTCGTTACCAGGGAAATTGAGGAGTCAATAAATGACTCCTTGAGGGATGTGTCCTGGGAATTATTACTGGGAGGAGGACTGCAAGGAGCAAAGGTGCTGGGAACATTTGCTAAGTGTAGGAAGCAGAATTCATCCTGGATACACCCAGCTGATTCCCTGTGTCTCTGAACCAGGCCAACTGGCCAAAGTGGCTGAGACCTAGCTACTGGTGCACTGTGATTGTTCTTACCTGAGGGAGGCTTCCCACTGCTGTGTGGCTGATTCACACCTCTGCACACATTCCCCAATCCCAACATGGTGAGGTTGGAATGGACCTCTGGGGATCATCCAGTCCAAGCCCCCTGCTCCAGCAGGGCACCCACAGCAGCTTGCCCAGCAGCACAATGCCTAGGGGGGGTTGGAAGCTCTCCACACAAGGACACTCCACAACCTCTCTGGGCAGCCTGCTCCAGGCCTCCAGCACCCTCACACCAAACAACTTTCTCCTCAGCTTCACTTGCAACCTCCTGGCTTCCACTTTGTGCCCTCTGCCCCTTGGCCTGGCCCTGGGCACCACTCAGCAGAGTCTGGCCCCAGCCTCTTGCCCCCCACAGCTCCTTTAGCTCTTGCTGAGCATTGCTCAGCTCCCCTCTGGGGCTGCTCTTCTGCAGGCTCAACAGCCCCAGGGCTCTCAGCCTTTGCTGCTCACAGAGCTGCTCCAGGCCCCTCAGCACATGGCTCTTGTCTCATTTTGGAGTAGTTGGTGCTAAGGCCACGTTCCATTTTTGGTTCACTTTCTTGAGCATCACCTCCCCAAGCACCGAGGCTCAGTCCTGTGCTCACTCATTCACAGAACTGATTTGGAAGAGCCCTCTGAGATCAAGTCCAACCATCAAGCTGAGACCATGTCCTGCTAAAGAAGCTGGGTTGGGTTTTCCACCCCAGAAGATGGGCAGAGGCAGTCATGAACCCTTAGGGAGATGCTGCAACCCTCCCTTGTGTTCCCTTTGTTCCAGCCATCCTGGTGATCGAGTTCATCTACGCCATCGTGGGCATCGTCTGGCTGACGCAGTACTACAGCTCCTGCAACGACCTCACAGCCAAGAGTGTCACTTTGGGTATGTGTTTGGAGCATGGTTTGGCCACATCCCATGGGTGTAGCCATCTCCTTGCCTTGGGGAGCTCTTTCATTGGTGTGTGTTGGGATTGACTGCTTGGGGCTGTCAATGTGGTGCTTAGTTTTCCCCCCAGACATCACTGCCCAGAACAGTTGGGTCCATTCGTTTCTGCTGTCTGCACCGAAGCAAGAAGTCATTTTCCCATGGGAGGGGCTTGCATGGGGAGTCCTGTAAGAACTGGTTCCCCTTCTTCGGTTTTAAAATAGCTTTAGTGGTTTTCTGGAGCTCCTTTTTAGTCTCAGCCAGTGTCATGGCAGGGATGATTCAGAGAATCACAGAATGGTTTGGGTTGGATGGGACCTTAAAGATCATCCAGTTCCAACTCCCTTCCATGGGCAGGGACACCTCCCACTAGCCCAGGTTGCTCAAGGCCTCATCCAACCTGGCCTGGAACAGCTTCAGGAAGGAGGTATCCATGGCCTCCCTGGGCAACCTGTTCCAGTGTCTCCCTACCCTCACTGTCAAGAATTTCTTCCTAATCTCCAGTCTCAATTTCACCTCCTCAAGCTTCATTCCCTCTCATCCTATCACTACAAGCCCTAATGGGGCTCAGGATACTTAGTGAGTACTTACTGGCCTTTTGCATGGGCAATCTCATGGGGCTTCTGGATCTCTCTTGGAGCAATCTCCTAAATACCAGCTGGAGAATCTAGCTGGGATTTAGAAGCCTTTGCAGAGGAGATTTCCCTTTTTTGCAGCTGGCTGCAAGAATATCTGGGGGAACTTTCCCTGCCCTGAGGCATTGGTGAGGTGGCTCTGATTCATGTGGTGAAAAGCAGGAAGAGGTAGACTCATAGAACAGTTTGAGTTGGAGCAACCTGATCTAGAAGGCAGGGGGTTAAATGATCTTTAAGGTCCCTTCCAAACCATTCTGTGATTCTCTCACCTCGTTCCAGCTCCTCCTGGCCACAGACAGTGTGATGGTTTTAAGACTGTCACAGAGTTCAAGCAGAGAAAGTGAAAGAATGTAAATAAGTCACTATTAGGTGTAAGAAAGCAAAATACTGATTGTTCTAAACACTTCCATTAGAGAGGTAGAAATGTTTAAGCATCTCTACTCAAAACACAGTTGGGGCAGTCTGAGTCGGGGACTCGGCTTGCTCGCTCGGTTTTGCTGGCTGTCTGGCTGCTGCTTCTTTTCTGGCTGAAGAGAACACACTGACCTTGACAAGCTAAGCCTAACAGCCTCTCTGCTTCTTGACTCTCTGCCTTCTGCCAGGAGGGTCTGGGGGGGAGGTCCCTTGGGGGAAGCAAAGGGAGCTTGGTTGTGCTTTTCTGTTGCTTGTACACATTTGTAAATGTTGTGAATTGTGTCTATTTGTCCATATTCATTGCATTCCATCATAGATTGTAGATTTGCTTGTAAATACAGCTTTCATTTGCTTCCAGACTGAGCTAGCCTGGTCACCGTCAGCGTGAGGGGGGTTTCAGCTCTCACACTGTTACAGGCAGGGACACCTCCTACTAGATCAGGTTGCTCAAGGCTCCATCCAGTCTAGCTTTGAACACCTCCAGGCTCGACAGGAGCTTCTCTGGGCAGCCTGTTCCAGTGCCTCACCGCCCTCATGGTGCAGAAGTTCCTTCTGACATCTCATCTGAATCCAGCTGCTTCCGCTTGGCAGCCGTCGGCCCTTGTCCTGCCGCCGCCCGGCTTTAGCGGCAGGGCCTCCTGACTCCTCCTCCTCTCTCTCCTCAGGGATGGTGGTGTGCAACTGGGTGGTCATCCTGAGCGTCTGCATCACTGTCCTCTGCGTCTTCGACCCCACAGGCAGGACCTTCGTCAAGCTTCGAGCCACCAAGCGGAGGCAGCGCAACCTGAGGACCTACAACCTGCGGTAAAGCAGCGCTGCCGGCAGGCTGCCCCTGCTGCCTTGGCTTCTCGAGGTGTGCTCTCCCCACCTGGCTCCAGGGCAGCCTTCAGCTCCAGGCTTTGCTCCTCTGTGGCCTGGATCAGGAATGGTGTGGCCAGCAGGAGCAAGGAAGTCATTCTGCCCCTGTGCTCAGCACTGGTTAGGCCACACCTTGAGTGCTGTGTCCAGTTCTGGGCTCCTCAGTTCAAGAAAGATGTTGAGATGCTGGAAGGTGTCCAGAGAAGGGCAACAAAGCTGGGGAGGGGACTGGAGCACAGGGCTGGGGAGGGGACTGGAGCACAAATCCTCTGAGGGAGCTGGGGTTGCTTAGCCTGGAGAAGAGGAGGCTCAGGGGAGACCTTCTTGCTGTCTACAACTACCTGAAGGGAGGTTGTAGCCAGGTGTGGTTGGCCTCTTCTCCCAGGCAACCAGCACCAGAACAAGAGGACACAGTCTCAAGCTATGCAGGGGGAAGTTTAGGCTTGAGCTTAGAAAGAAGTTCTGCACAGACAGAGAGATTGCCCTTTGGGATGGGCTGTCCAGGGAGGTGGTGGGGTTGGCATCCCTCGAGGTGTTTAAGAAGGGCCTTAGTGCCATGGTCTGGTTGATTTGTTAGGGTTGGGTGATCAGTTGGACTTGATCTTGAAGGTCTCTTCCAACCTGGTTGATTCTGTGATTCTTCAGTGAGGGTGAATTTTGGAAAGAGTGCAGCTCAGTCAGGTGCTGTGTGTGGGCATCTGCAGCCAAAAGAGGCAGAGCAGGCTGGTGGCTTGGTTGGATCATGCATTAGTCACTGCATTGGGGAATCCTTCTGAGCCCTATGGAGCTGGTGCTGACCACAGCAGCACAGAATGGTAGGGGTTGGAAGGAACCTCTGGAGATCATCCAGTCCAACACATCTGTTAAAGCAGGTTCACCTAGATCAGCTTAGAATCATAGAACTGTTAGGGTTGGAAGGGACCTCAAGGCTCATCCAGTTCCAACCCCCTGCCATGGGCAGGGACACCTCACACTACAGCAGGTTGCTCACAGCCACATCCAGCCTGGCCTTCAAAACCTCCAGGGATGAGGCTTCCACCACCTCCCTGGGCAACCTGTTCCAGTGTCTCACCACCCTCATGGGGAAGAATTCCTTCCTGACATCCAATCCGGATCTACTAATTTCTAGTTTTGCTCCATTCCCCCCAGTCCTCTCACTCCCTGACACCCTGAAAAGTCCCTCCCCAGCTTTCTTGTAGCCCCCTTCAGATACTGGAAGACCACAAGAAGGTCTCCTAGAAGTCTTCTCTTCTCTAGACTAAACAACCCCAACTCTTTCAATCTGTCCTCGTAGCAGAGGAGCTCCAGCCCTCTGATTATCCTCATGGCCCTTCTCTGGACACATTCCAGCACCTCCAGATCCTTCCTGTAATAGAGGCTCCAAAACTGGATGAAATACTCCAGGTGAGGTCTCACCAGAGTGGAGCAGAGGGGGAGAATCACCTCCCTTGACCTGCTGGCCACACTTCTCTTGCTGCAGCCCAGGCTCTGGTTGGCTCTCTGGGCTGCAGATGCACACTGGTGGCTCATGTTAAGCTTCTCATCCACCAGCACCCCCAAATTCCTTTTCTTTGGGGCTGCTCTCAAGCCAGTCCCTGCCCAGCCTATATCGGTGCTTGGGATTGCCCCGACCCAGATGCAGGACCTTGCACAGGAACACCTCAAGGTGGGTTTTTACTGACTCCAGAGAAGGAGACTCCACAACCTCTCTGAGCAGCAGCTTCTTTGTCCATCCTGTAGCAGTATTGATCCTGCTAAGAGCAAGCCAGCACTTTAGATTTTGCTTAGCTTGAGACAGCATCTTCCTAAAGCCCTTTTCTTCCTTTATTTCTCTCTTCAAAACACAACCTTTTGGCCTGAGGTTTCTTCTGTTTGGTCTTGGCCCAGAAGTGATGTCTTTTGTGTTGGCAGTCAGGTCTTTTAATTAAGAATTGATTATATTTTGAGCTTCCCAGATGGGGGATAGGAAAGCTTTTTTTTTTTTTTTTTTTTTTTTACCAAGAAAGGCATTTTTCAGTCTTTTTTTTTTTTCCTTTTTTCTTTTTTCCAGTAGCAGTACAACACAACCAGGCTTTGTTTCTTTCTGCAGTCTTGACATCTGTGACTGTCAGGGAGGAATGTGGCCTTGTAGGACTTGAGGGCATTCGGTTTTGGATGCTAAAAACTGAGACTTTTACAAAATACTCTGCAAATTTGGCTTTTTTTTTTGGCTTTTTTTTTTGCTTTTTAAAATCTTTTCCATTTGGAATATGTATCCCAGAGGGTGTTTTGAATGCCTGTTCTTGGAATGGGATCCTGCAGGTTGTCTTTTTGAGGGCAAACCAGTGTTTTAAGGATGTTGCTGCTGTTGTCTCTCACCTGAACTATGATGGGCAGCTTTGTCTTGGTGTTGGTTAATGCTTGGACTCTGCAATCTTAAAGGTCTTTCCCAACCTAAAACAATTCCATGTTTTTGGGATGATCATGCAGGGAAGGTTTGTTGGAAGGAGCCTGATTTCTCTTGGGGAGTGTTAGATGTTCCTCCCAAACCTTTCAACGTGTTGCTGGCACTAGCCCTGGCTGTTTGGAGTCAGTGCTCTGCTAGCCTTGCATTGTGATCTCTGAGGAGGTGGGGATGAGAAGCTGTGACAATCAGCAGGTCAAGGGAGGTTCTCCTCCCCCTCTCCTCTGCCCCACTCAGGCCACAGCTGGAGTCCTGGATCCAGTCCTGGGCTCCCAAATTCAAGAGAGACTGGGAACTGCTGGAGAGAGTCCAGGGGAGGCTCTGAAGATGCTGAGGGGCCTGCAGCAGCTCTGTGAGGAGCAAAGGCTGAGAGCCCTGGGGCTGGTGAGCCTGCAGAAGAGCAGCCCCAGAGGGGAGCTGAGCAATGCTCAGCAAGAGCTAAAGGAGCTGTGGGGGGCAAGAGGCTGGGGCCAGACTCTGCTGAGTGGTGCCCAGGGCCAGGCCAAGGGGCAGAGGGCACAAAGTGGAAGCCAGGAGGTTGCAGGTGAAGCTGAGGAGAAAGTTGTTTGGTGTGAAGGTGCTGGAGGCCTGGAGCAGGCTGGCCAGAGAGGTTGTGGAGTGTCCTTGTGTGGAGAGCTTCCAACCCCCCCTGGGCATTGTGCTGCTGGGCAAGCTGCTGTGGGTGCCCTGCTGGAGCAGGGGGCTTGGACTGGCTGAGCTCCAGAGCTCCCTTCCAAGCCCAGCCATGCTGGGACTCTGTGTGACACTATGGATCTGTGCCTCACTGCATCAAAAGCTCTTTGACTCAGTGCATTATTTTTTCCCAAAGGGAACCCAAGTACCACAGATGGCAAAGTTTGGGTTTGGTTTTTAACCAGAGAACTTGAAAATCAATCAAAACAAACCCAAAAATTCTCTCTCCTGTGAGGAGTTTTGAGATCTCAGACAAGAGTGAGTGAAGGTGGTTTTGTCCTTTGGGCCATGGCCAGGTTTATCCCTCCAGGCCTGTAACATTTATGGAGAGCTTGTTCCTGCTGTCTGCCACTCTAGAAAGGGAACCTTAACAGATGTTAACAAGCACAGCGCTGTGGGCTACAACCTGCAAGGGAAACAGAAACCCTTGCTGTGTGTTCACCACAAACCCAGTTGTTTGTTGGCAGAGCATAGACTCTGAAATCCACCACTTGCTCAAAGCCACTCTCTCCAGAGGCTGGATTGTGGAACTCTGCCTGTTCCTGGGTTGTGGTCCCCTAAGATGCTGAGGGAGGGTAGGTCTGATGGAAATCCCTCACTCTGCCTTGAGATTTGTCTTCTGATGGACAGCAGTGCTGTGACCTTGGTTGTACAGTGGGACTAAGTGAACCTCATGAGGATCAACAAGGAGAAGTAGCTTCTACACCTAGGGCAGGGCAACAGCCAGTGTCAGTCCAGGCTGAGGGGTGAAGGGCTGGAGAGCAGCTGTGTGGAGAAGGACTTAGTGGTGCTGGGGCATGAAAACCTGGAGATGAGCTGCCTCAGAAACCAACCATGTCCTGGGCTGATCCCCAGCAGTGGGAGGGAGGGGATTCTGCCTCTCTGTTGCACTCTGCTGAGAACCACCCTGCACCTCTGGAGTTCTCAGCACAGATATGGAGCTGTTGGAGCAGGGTCAGAGTGCACAGCAGTGATGGGAGGGCTGGAAGCCCTCTGCTGTGAGACCAGGCTGAGAGAGTTGGGGTTGTTCAGCCTGGAGAAGAGAAAGCTCCAGGGAGATCTTCTGGAGCCCTTTCAGTGCTTCAAGGGGCTGAGAAGAAAGCTGAGGACTGACTTTTGAGCAGGGCCTGTTGTGACAAGGGTGATGGTTCAAAACTAACAGAAGGCTATTTGGACTGGAGAGAAGGGAGAGATTTCTGCCCCTGAGGGTGGTGAGAGCCTGTCCCAGGGTGCCCAGAGAGGTGGGAGCTGCCCCAGCCCTGGCACCACTGCAGGTCAGGTTGTGTGGGGCTGGGAGCAACCTGCTGTGGTTGGGGCTGTCCCTGCTGACTGCAGGGGGCTTGGACTGGATGACCTTTAAAGATCACTTCAAGCCAAACCATTCCATGATCCTATGGTTCCACTTCTCCTGAGCCATAATTCCTGTGTCTTACCTGATGGGGGAAAAAACCCTGAATTCATGGCACCAAGGAGACTTTGTGTACAGACTCCTGCTTTCCTTTCTGTGGGACCCTGCTGAGCTCTCTCCCAGTGCTGTTCCCTCAGCAGTGGCATCGTGATATGTGTGGGCTCTTTGTGTTCTTGCAGAGCTAAGAAAAATCAAACAACCAAACAAACAGCTCAGCTAATTGTGCTGAGGCTTTTCTAAGCAACTTGCTGGAGAGCTCCTGTGGAAGTTCAGTGTCAGAAAGAAAGAATTTGGGGGAGGGGAGGGGGGTTTGTGGGGGGAGAGGGAAGGGGAAAAGCTGGAGTCAAAATAGCTCAGAGCACACTTTGCTTGTTCAGCCCCCGCAGTGAGGTTGTGAAGCTCTTTGCATTGCTGCCCGAGTTCCTCTGGCATGTGGTGGAGCAAGCTGAGTGCTGCCAGCTCTCTCCTAGGGCATTCTGAGTCTTGTTTCTCTTTTGGAGTCTCCCTTGGAGGTTATGGATCATTGCCCTGTGGGTTCTGCTCCTCCTCTTGCAGCCAAATACTCCTTTACCAGCATCTTTTTTCTCCAGGTGTAACCCACTTTAAGTGCTTGGACTTTACCTGGTGGCATCCCAGGATCCCAGCATGGTGGGTTTGGAAGGGAACCCTGGAGATTATCCAGTCCAAACCCTTTAAAACAGGGGAGGATTAGTGTGGACACAAGAAACCATTTTTTGCCCTTGAGGGTTGGCAAGGCTTGTCCCAGGCTGCCCAGGGCAGTGGTGGAGTCCCCACCCCTGGAGGGGTTTCTGAGCTGTGGAGCTGTGGTGCTGAGGGCCATGGGTTGATGGTGCCCTGGCAGTCGATGCTTGGCTTCCATGATCTGAAAGGTCTCTTCCAACCAAAACCATTCTGTGTTCCTAAGCTCTAAACCCTGGAGCAGACCCCTGAATGCTGCTCATTGGGTTCAACAGCTGAAGCTGGCTTGGGGAAGGTCCCACACCTCCTCTTGCTTCCCCCATCCCACTGCCAACACCACCTGCACTGCCCCTGCTCCGGCGGGTACCCGCTGCCTGCCCAATCCCTGCCCACATCACCGCCCCCTGCTCTGACTCTCTCTTATGATGGCTTAGTGCAGGTTTCACCAGGGGTAGCCTGGGCTGGGTGGCTTTGTATCAGACCCAGTTGTGTCCTCCTGCCTGTCCTCATGTGCACCCCCCTCTGCCCTCTGTTCACAGCCACCGCCTGGAAGAGGGACAGGCCAGCAGCTGGACCCGCAGGCTCAAAGTGTTCCTCTGCTGCACACGGACAAAAGACTCTCAGTCGGTAGGTACCAAACATCTGCCCTCACACAGGGAGCTCTCAGGCTCTGCTGCTGAGATGTGGGGCTCAGCAGGCTGGGAGCAGCATGGGGTTCCTGCTGGCAAGCCTGGATGATGTGGGATCGAGGGAGGTTCTCCTCCCCCTCCACTCTGCCCTGGTGAGAACTCATCTCTGGAATATTACATCCAGTTTTGGGCTCCCCAGTTCAGGAGGGACAGGGAGCTGCTGGAGGGAGCTCAACAGAGAGCTACAAGGATGGTGAAGGGACTGGAGCACTGCCCTGGGAGGAGAGGCTGAGAGCCCTGGGGCTGTTCAGTCTGGAGAAGAGAAGGCTGAGAGGGGATCTGATCAATGTCTATCAATATCTGAGGGCTGGGGGTCAGGAGGCAGGGGACAGGCTCTGCTCACTTGCACCCTGTGCTAGGACAAGGGGCAATGGATAGAAACTCCAGCACAGGAGGTGCCACCTCCACATAAGGAGGAACTTCTTCAGTGTGAGGGTCACAGAGCACTGGAACAGGCTGCCCAGAGAGGTTGTGGAGTCTCCTTCTCTGGAGACTTTCAAGCCCCATCTGGATGTGTTCCTGTGTGACCTGTGCTGGATTCTGTGGTCCTGCTCTGGCACGGGGGTTGGACTGGATGATCTTCAGAGGTCCCTTCCAGCCCCTGGTATCCTGTGAGCCTGTGGTCCTGTGATGTGTGGTGCATTTCAGCATGAGTTGTCTCTGGGTTCTGGAGGCACAAAGATGAGCCTTGATGGCAGTGCATGCAAGGACTGGGAATGCCTTGCAAGGAGCTGAGCTACCCTCAGAATGACCAGGCTTGAGGGTTTGGGGTGTGCTTGTTCCTCTTCCTTTCAGCCCACATAGCCTGAAGGAGCATTTGTGTTTCTGCAGGAAGATACAGGCACAAAGTGGAAGCCAGGAGGTTGCAGGTGAAGCTGAGGAGAAAGTTGTTTGGTGTGAGGGTGCTGGAGGCCTGGAGCAGGCTGGCCAGAGAGGTTGTGGAGTGTCCTTGTGTGGAGAGCTTCCAACCCCCCCTGGGCATTGTGCTGCTGGGCAAGCTGCTGTGGGTGCCCTGCTGGAGCAGGGGGCTTGGACTGGCTGAGCTCCAGAGCTCCCTTCCAACACCACCCTGATGGGATTCTGTGTGAAGAAGAAACAGTTTAAGTTTCTTGCATATGCTGGGCTCTGAATTAGTGACAACCTGTCTGGAAACCTGCTAGGAGTTATCAAGGACACTTCAGCAAAGACATCAGTGCAGAGAAATGGCCAAAAAAAATCAGGGGAAACGTTTAGCTTCAGTAGAAGGGCATGGAAAGTGACAGGGAAAGCATCAAGGGACCAAGCACATCAGTGATGTCCTCACTAAATATAGCCTGGTCTTTGGTCTCCTAAAAGATGCAGCTGAAAAAGGAGCAGATTGGAGGGGATGTGGACTTGTAGAGGAAGAGAAATGAGATTGGGATTTTAACCTCAGAAGGGAAAGAAGTCAGAAGATGGTGAGGCAGGTGAAGGCTACCTGCAGGTGTTCCTCACAGATGGCTACCAGTATGGGTTAGATTAAAAGGCTTTGGAGGGAAGTGCTGTGCAGTTGTCTGCAGGCTGCAGTTTCCAAAGTGCAGACAGCTGCAGGAATGGTCACAGCCCTCACTGCAGAAGTCCAGCAGCCTGGACTGGCCCCCTTGCCCTGCCAGTAGCCCCTCCTGCAGGACTGGATGAGATGCCACTGTGTTGCCAGGCAATGTCCCAAACCCAGCCTGCTGTCCCATTGAGAAGTCACAGCCCAGAACTGCCAGCTCAGCTGTTTCCTATCTGTCAGCACTCTTTCAGCTGGATTCCTCCAATTCTGCCTCACCTCTGAAGTCCTCTGCTGTGATTCACCCAAAATCCTTCATCATCTTCAATCCTTAGAGCTATTGGAAGTCCAAAAGTAAGGAGACTCCTACAAATGACCTCCATAGATGGTTGAAGGAATCATGGAATTTCACAGAGTCCCAGCATGGTGGTGTTGGAAGGGAGCTCTGGAGCTCAGCCAGTCCAAGCCCCCTGCTCCAGCAGGGCACCCACAGCAGCTTGCCCAGCAGCACAATGCCCAGGGGGGGTTGGAAGCTCTCCACACAAGGACACTCCACAACCTCTCTGGCCAGCCTGCTCCAGGCCTCCAGCACCCTCACACCAAACAACTTTCTCCTCAGCTTCACCTGCAGCCTCCTGGCTTCCACTTTGTGCCCTCTGCCCCTTGGCCTGGCCCTGGGCACCACTCAGCAGAGTCTGGCCCCAGCCTCTTGCCCCCCACAGCTCCTTTAGCTCTTGCTGAGCATTGCTCAGCTCCCCTCTGGGGCTGCTCTTCTGCAGGCTCACCAGCCCCAGGGCTCTCAGCCTTTGCTGCTCACAGAGCTGCTCCAGGCCCCTCAGCATCTTCAGAGCCTCCCCTGGACTCTCTCCAGCAGTTCCCAGTCTCTCTTGAACTGAGTCACTACAGGACAAAGGCCTTTGCTGTTCTGCAGGAACCCAAAAACACGTTCTGGCCTTCTCACCCTCCCAGTGACTTGCTCCTGCAGGACTGAATAAAATACCACCATGTTCCCAGACAGTGTCCCAGCCTTGACCTGCTGTCCCACTGAGACCTCATACCCAGGACTGGTGGCTCTCAGAGATCATCTCCTAGAGCTGCTTAGGACAATCCATCTGGAAAACTGAAGCCAAACAAGCTTTGTGTCTCAGCAGCTCCAACAGCAGCATTTTTTCTATCTGTGAGTCTGCTGGAGGCTTGGAGCAGGCTGCCCAGAGAGGTTGTGGAGTGTCCTTGTGTGGAGAGCTTCCAACCCCCCCTGGGCATTGTGCTGCTGGGCAAGCTGCTGTGGGTGCCCTGCTGGAGCAGGGGGCTTGGACTGGCTGAGCTCCAGAACTCCCTTCCAACCCCCTCCATGCCATGAGTCTATGATTTCCTTAGGGGTTATTTACTGCTCATCTGCTTGCCTGTGCCACCAGGCCACAGGCATCTTCGCTTCCAATGACAGCACAACCAGGTCACCTCACCCAGGTACCTGGAGGTGCTGGTCCTGAGGGTGGAGGATGGGTTCTGCAGCTTTGCTGAAGAGCCCTGAGAGGCCTCCCAGTGACCTGATTTCTGAACAATTCTGATTTATTCAGGAATGCAAAATATTTCACTTCATGTCAGGGTGTTTTGGTTTTTTTTTCCCCTTCTTTTAACAACCTTCACTCTCCAGCAGCTCTGTTCCTACTCTTATGTTTGAGTTCAGGAGAAAAGCAGCCAGATACCAGCTCTCCCAAATTCCTTCTGCTATGGAATTTCCATTTTTACATTCAGCTGGAGCAATTTCCAGCCTCTTTTTTTCTTCTGCAGAAACAAGCTCTGACTTTGTGTGTCCTAGTGTGACAGGCTGTGGAATGAATGTCTGTGTAAGGGAGCAGAAATGAATCCATCATCCCTGTCTCTCCAAGCCTTCATGGGGAGGAAAAAAAGTGTTCTAGCAGATGATTGTCATCTTCTGGGTGGAAAATAATGCTGCAGAGTGGATATGGCTTTGGGGCAGGAATCTGCTCTTAGGGGCTGGAGTGAATTCTGAAGTGTTAAGTCTCCACCAGATCTACCAGCTCCATACCCATAGAATCACAGAATGGGTTGGGTTGGAAGGGACCTTAAAGATCATCCAGTTCCAACCTCACCACCATGGGCAGGGACATCTCTCCACTAGCCCAGGTTCTTCAAGGCCTCATCCAACCTGATATTGAACAGCTCCAGAGAGGAAGCATCCATGACCTCCCTGGGCAACCTGTTGCAGTATCTCTCCACCCTCACTGTCAAGAATTTCTTCCTAATCTCCAGTCCAAATCAACCCTCTTCTAATTTAGGATATGTGGAAGAACACCACAATTAATCCACTTCCAGGTGGTCCAGGAAAGCTCTTCTTCTGGAGCAGAACATACAGGTTCATAGAATCACAGAATGGGTTGGGTTGGAAGGGACCTTAAAGATCATCTGGTTCCAACCCCCCTGCCTTGGGCAGGGACACCTCCCACTAGCCCAGGTTGAACTTGGCTTTTTCCTTTGATCAGACTGTGAAGGGTTGTCACTGTCACTTGGGGTTGATGGATTCTGGTCCTACCTGACTTGGAGGCTGTTTGCATTCCTTGTCTGCTTAGAGGAACTGCTTTAAGATTTATGGGGTCAGCACTTCAAGGATACTGCAACTGAAACATTGGAGAGGTTAATGCTGGTCCATTTGCTCTTCAGTGGCACAGCTGGCATGGAAACCTCACACAGTTGGCATCTCAAATCCCATTCTTAATGGTGATTTAACTGGCTTTTGGGTAGGCAAGTGACAAATGATAGGAAGTCATCTTGCACTCCAGGAGTTTGTCAGTGATAAAGAAATGTAGGTCACTGCTGCTGAAGGAAAGGATTTGCAGGGGTTTTGTATTTTTTTTTTTTTTTTTTACCCATCAAAGAAGAGAGATGGAGAGATCTTGGCCTGAAGATCAACCCTTCTTCAAGTGCACAGCTCAGCCTTTCTCTGCAGGCAAAGCTGCAGTTGCCTGGTCTTTGGGTGCTGAGTAAAGGATGCTGTGAAAACATGGGCTAAAAGGTCAGGGTAAGGCTGTGACAGACCTTGTACAAAGGTCATGGATGGCAGAAGTCAAAATGCTGACCCTTGGGGTGCTGCTGCTCTTGCTCAGGCCTTGTTGATCCAACCTCTGGATCACCTGAGTCTTTAAGTTTGCCAGACTCACAGTCCAGCCTACTTCCAACCTCCCAAACCATTTCCCCATAAGGTCTTGTGGGCTCTTTTGTGATCCAAAGCAAAAATATCTTGGTCACTCTGCTTCAGAGCCTTTGCTTGCCCCTCTCAGGTCACTTCTGTCCCTTATGCCTTGTTTGGGGTTTGTTTGGGGGGGTTTGGTCACCTCTTCTGGGAACTCTGTGTTTAATGACTCAGGTCTTTCTCCAGGTTCTCCTTCTCAGCCCCTTTTGTTTGGATGTAGTCCAAGATGAACAATTGGACTTTGATGGTTTTGAAGGTCTTTTCCAACCTCAGTGTTTGTATGAGCTTGGTAAGTTGCTCAGCTCTTTCAGCACCAAGAGCTGCCATGCCTAACACCTGCTTGTTGCAACTGACTCTTCCAAAGCCCATAGCAAAGAGCAGGATGGTGAACAACAAAGCAGCTGTGGAGATCAATCGGGGCTGGCTTCAGAGCTGTCACCTTCTCTGTGCTTTGCCTGGGGTGGTGAGGTCTGGGTTGAGTTATGGATAAAATGATCCCAGAGCAGAGGTAAAATAAACTGTTAAACACCACAAAATCAGAATCCCCCAGAACAGCCTTGGTTCAGTTGGCCTGGATCAGCCAGAGTGGGGTCAGCAGGAGCAGGGAAGGAATGGTCCCCCCAGACTGGGCACTGCTGAGGCCACACCTGACATCCTGGGGTCAGCTCTGGGCCCCTCACTCCAAGAAGGACTTTGAAGGGCTGGAGCAGGTCTGGAGAAGGGCAACACAACTGGGGAATAGTCTGGAAAACAGGGCTGGTGAGGAGCAGCTGAGGGAGCTGGGGGGTTGAGCCTGGAGAAGGCTAAAGGGAGACCTTCTGCTTCTCTGCAACTCCCTGCAAGGAGGCTGGAGCCAGGTGGGACTTGGTCTGTTCTCCCAGGGCATAAGTGCCAGAACAAGAGGAAATTGCCTCAAGTTGGCCCAGAGAAGGTTTAGGTTGGACATGAGGAACAATTTCATTGCTGCAAGAGTGATCAGGCACTGGAACAGGCTGCCCAGGGAGATGTGGTGGAGTCCCCATCCCTGGAGGTGTTCAAGATACATGTGGCCATGGCACTTGGGGACATAGTTTAGTGGCCATGGTGGTGTTGTGTCGACAGTTGGACTGGATGATCCTAGAGGGCTTTTCCAACCCAAACAGTTCTATGACTCTACGAAATTGGTTTTGAGGAGAAAAGGCAACTCTGAGATCACCTTGGACTGGGATTTGCTTGGTTCTCATCTTACTTCCTCTGCTGTATTTCCAACTTAGAGATGAGAGCATTGCTTCTCCCTCCCTTTTGATGGCAAGGTGCTCTGCTTGCCCACACAAACTCCCATCACAGCACAAATTCAGTCTCAGCTGAAGCCTGCAAATGTGCCTGTGCTAAAATAAACCCCACGAAGACCATCAGAGCAGACACTGCGTTCCCTGAAGGAACCTCCTGGATGGGTTGGAGACGGCGCTACGGAAACGAGGCCATTCCCGCCGTGTCCCTGTCCTCTTTTGAGGCTCCCCACACCCAACCTCCTCAGCTCTTCTCTCCTGGACTCTTTGCAGGATGCCTACTCAGAAATTGCCTACCTTTTTGCTGAGTTCTTCAGAGACCTTGACATCGTGCCCTCCGACATCATCGCGGGGCTGGTCCTCCTGCGCCAGCGGCAGCGAGCCAAGCGCAGCGCCGTGCTGGATGAGGTAGGTGGGTGAGGAGCCCTCTCACTTGGCTCTCTTATCTTGCTGCTCTTAATTGACTTGCTGAGAACTTTAGGAGGAAGCCCTTTACCATCAGGGTAGTGGAACATTGGAACAGGTAGCCCAGGGAGGTAGTTGAGGCTTGCAAGGTATTCAAGGTGAGCCTCAGCAAATAACCTGAGCTAGTGGAGGATGTCCCTGCTGACTGCAGGGGGGGTTGGATGACTCTTGGAGGTCCCATCCAACACAAACCATTCTCTGACTCTGCCCACCTTGCTGCTGTTGCAGGATGAGGCTGCTGACAGTCACTAAGCTGTCAAATTAAAAAAGAAAAAAAGAATAAAATCCAAACTTCTCCAGCAGCTTCTTCCAAGATTCCCAATGAGCTAAAGTGACACTGAGCCAAACACTTGAAACCTGTTGCCTTTTTGAGGCAGGTGATAGATCCAGATTTAGTTCTTGACCCCAAACAGGCCCTGAAAGAGGTGGGAGGTACTTGTAAGCACATGGGAAGATCACTTCTCCAGTCGTGATGTGGAGAAGACTCTAGCACCTGGGTAGAGAAAGCTGCAGGAGGAACTCTAGGGAAACATTCCCAATCCAACTGTGGGTTGTCCAACCCAGCAGAAAACTGTTTGGGGTTATTTTGCTGCTCAGAGGTGGGGTTCAGATAGTGGTGAACAGGTGAGGCAGCAAAAAGAGCAGCAGAATAGGAGCCAGTTGAGGAGATTGGTTGGGGTACTGGAAAGTCTTGTCCCAGGTGCTTTCTGTTTTGAGGTGTGGATGTTGTCTTGGTGTCACAGGGCAGAACTTTTGATGTGTGTTTGTGACTTCCAGGCAAACAATGACATTTTAGCTTTTCTGTCTGGGATGCCAGTGACCAGGAACACGAAGTATCTGGATCTGAAAAACGCAGTAAGTACCTGGATTGAGGTCCTGCAACCTTCTCCTCCTTCCTCACATAGCCTGCCTCTATTGTTCTTCTCAGTGGCTTCTCTTAGTCCTTTCTGTCCCTCTCTGGAATACTCCCAAGAAATTCAAGTGAAATGAAATTTAAAATGACATTTAAAATGAAATCAAAGAAATTAAAATGAAATAGAATCACAGAATTGTTTGGGTTGGAAGAGACCTCTAAGATTGAGTCCAACCATCAACCCAACACCACTTCAAGGGAGGGAGTCCAACAGAAAGCTACCAGGATGCTGAAGGGAGTGGAGCACTGCCCTATGAGGAGAGGCTGAGAGCCCTGGGGCTGTTCAGTCTGGAGAAGAGAAGGCTGAGAGGGGATCTGATCAATGTCTATCAATAGCTGAGGGCTGGGGGTCAGGAGGCAGGGGACAGGCTCTGCTCACTTGCACCCTGTGCTAGGACAAGGGGCAATGGAGAGAAACTCCAGCACAGGAGGTGCCACCTCCACATGAGGAGGAACTTCTTCAGTGTGAGGGTCACAGAGCACTGGAACAGGCTGCCCAGAGAGGTTGTGGAGTCTCCTTCTCTGGAGACTTTCCAGCCCCATCTGGATGTGTTCCTGTGTGACCTGTGCTGGATTCTGTGGTCCTGCTCTGGCAGGGGGGTTGGACTCAATCTCTGGAGGTCCCTTCCAGCCCCTGGTATCCTGTGAGCCTGTGACCACCGTGGCCACTAAACCAGGTCCCCAAATGCCATGGCCACATGATTCTCGAGCACCTTCAGGGATGGTGACTCCACCACCACCTTGGGCAGTCTGTTTCCATGGCTGACCACTGTACTAATGTACAACAGAATCCACCCTTGTTCTCTGGAGGCTTTTTAGGCTTTTTGTCTTCAGACCCCTTTTAAAGCCTCATCTCTGCCCTCCATGAGTGGGAGAATTCTCACATGGATGAGGAATGGCAATGTGAGGGGTCTCCAAAGCTAAAGGTATGAGTGCTGCATCCAGGAGCATCATGCAGAGCTCCATATGGAAGTGCCACCAGCAGAGCTCATGGAGCCCAGCAGGCAAATCTGCATCTTGATAAGGGCAGGGAGCTGCCTGGTGTGAGCTGGAGCCTTTCTCCCAGCTGGGGCTGCCTCTCAGGATGGAAATGGCCACAGTCTGGTCTGGTCTGTGTGACTCAAGCTTGGCTTTTCTTCTGGGCACGCTTGCTGGGCCAGTCCTTCACTTGGCAAACCGCCTGCACCCCCCTTGATGAGGTGCTGCTGCAAGATTGCCCCAACCCAGCATCTCTGAACAAGGATTCCATGATGAGGCAGCTTGTGGCTGTGCCTTTCTGGTGGTGCTGAGACCAACTTGGTGCTGGGAGGAGGAGGGAGACTCAGTGTCCCGAAGAGCAGGTGGCGTGCAGCGAGTCCCTTGTCTCTTGCAGCAAGAGATGCAGCGCTACAAGGAGGTCTGTTACTACATGCTGTTTGCCCTGGCTGCCTATGGCTGGCCCATTTACCTAATGAGGAAGCCCACCTGTGGACTCTGTCGCCTGGCCAGATCCTGCTCGTGAGTGTCCATCCCTCCCTCTGCCTCCTCCTCTGCCTTTCCCTTCTGGTTTTTTCCTAGTTCGAGGTATTTCGTCCCTTTGCTCTCCATCACCCCTCGTGTTTCTTGTGCCTTGCCCAGGGCAGGGGAGTTGGAATTGCTAGAGCCGTGGTAGGACAGAGCTTGAAAGTACAATGTCCAGGAGAAGACTCTGGGGGGACCTTAGAGCTACATTCCAATACCTGAAGGGATCCTACAGGAAGGCTGCAGAGGGACTTTTCGTGAGGGTATCTAGAGATAGGACAAGGGGGAATGGTTTGAAGCTGAGGGAGAGCAGGGTTAGGAAGAGGTTCTTCAGTCCAAGGGTGGTGAGACTCTGGAATAGGCTGTCCAGGGAGGTTGTGGATGCCTCTTCCCTGGGGGTGTTCAAGGCTAGGGTGGATGAGACCTTGAGTCTAGCTGAGAGGCATCCCTGCCCCATAGCAGGGGGATTGGGGTGGATGATCCTTGAACTCCCCTTCTCTGGTCCCTTGAGGAGATCCTAGCCTCACCATGCGTTGGTTCCTTGGGAACTGCTTGCCCTGCAGCTCTCTCTGGTGCTCGGAAGGAAAATTGCATCTGCTGCCGGCGCTGCTGGTGAGCTGTGTGCTGCTGCGGACAGCAGCTCCCGCAAGCGGCGGCAGTCACTGCTCTTGTGCCTCGCTGCGTCTGTCCTCCCTTCCCTCGCAGCGTTCCACCACAAAGCCAGCCCCTTCCCCAGCCCTCTTTTCCTCCAAGCTCTGTTTGTTTCACCCCTGCAGGTGTTGCTGTCTCTGCCCGTCCCGGCCCCGCTATGCCCCCAGCGTCACCATCGAGGAGGACAACTGCTGTGGCTGCAATGCCATCGCCATCCGGAGGCACTTCTTGGATGAGAACATGACCTCGGTGGACATCGTGTACACCTCTTGTCACGATGCAGTAAGGAGCTTCTGCAACTCTCCCCCCTACCCCACCTTGATATTTGAGACCCCCCTCTGCCATGAGGATAGGCTAAGGGAGCTGGAGTTGTTCTGCCTGGAGAAGACTCCAGAGCTGCCTTCCAGTACCTGAAGGGATCATTCAGGAAGGCTGCAGAGGGATTTTTAATAAGGGTGTATAGAGACAGGACAAGGGGGAATGGTTTGAAGCTGAGGGAGAGCAGGGTTAGACTGGATCTTAGGAAAAGGTTCTTCAGTACAAAGGTGCTGAGAGTCTGGAATAAGCTGCCCAGGGGGGTTGTGGATGCCTCCTCCCTGGAGAGGTTTAAGGCCAAGTTGGTTGATGCCTTGAGCAACCAAACCTAGTTGATAGGTGTCCCTGCCCATGGTGGGGAGGTTGGGGTAGGTATCCCTGAGCTCCCTTCCAACCTGAGCCATTCTATATGAGTCTGTGATCCCAAGGCCCCCCTTCTGATGGGACTGAGGTGCTTCCAAGTGTAGTGGTAAAAAGAAAGAAACTTAAACTTTTTTTCTGCCTCTAGAGCATTTCCATCTTCTCTCTCCACCAACAACTTCTGCTGCTTGGACAGAAGTATTTGCTGCTGCCCAAGATGAGATCACTCAGAGGAGTGTTTCCCCATGAGGCAGAACCTGTCACCCTTCTCTGCAGGAGAAGAATGCAACAGGAATGC
This sequence comes from Indicator indicator, assembly GCF_027791375.1. Classification (NCBI taxonomy): domain Eukaryota; kingdom Metazoa; phylum Chordata; class Aves; order Piciformes; family Indicatoridae; genus Indicator; species Indicator indicator. The sequence continues at coordinate 13,865,057 of NC_072030.1, forward strand.
CTCACCTGATTGTTACAGGAGTGGATCTTTTCCAGGTCTATGAAACCCCTTTCTATGTGGCTGTGGACCATGAGAAGAAGAAGGTGGTCATCAGCATCCGAGGAACTCTGTCTCCAAAAGTGAGTGTGGGCTTCAGTGGCCTCACATACCCTTGGCCACCCTGGCAAACGTCCAGGAGAGTCTGAGACCTTCCTGATTCACACTTGATGTTTGATTTAGCTGAAATGTGATGACTCCTTTCTTTTCTTCCAGGATGCTCTGACTGACCTAACTGGGGATGCAGAGCGCCTTCCAGTTGAGGGTCACCATGGAACGTGGCTGGGACACAAGGTGAGGAAAAGAAATCACAAATCCAAACAAAACTCCACCACTTCTTTTCCTCATGGTTTGGCTTCTTTATTACAGCTTCCTCCCACCTTCCACTCCCAAAAAAAAAAGTGCTTGAGGTGTTTTGTAAGGAGGCTTTTAGGAACTGTCTGAAGTGCAGAGCTCAGAGAGTTGTGAGCAGTGCTGCAGAGCCTAGGCAGAGGCCTGTAGCTTGTGGTGTTCCCCAGGGGGTCTGTATTGGGTCCAATCTTGTTCAAAATCTTCATCAATAACCTGGATTGAAGGGACAGACCTAGAGCCCTCAGCCAGTTTGCAGATGGTACAGAACTGGGAGGAGTGGTTGGCACCCATCAGGCTCTGCTGCCATTCCGTGAGACCTGGCCAGGCTGGAGAGGTGAGGAAGGGAAACCTCAAGGAGTTCAACCAGGGCAAGTGGAGGGTCCTGCACCTGGGGAGCAATTGCCCATGATCTAACAATATGCCCTCATGGCCAAGAAGGCCAGTGGGCTCCTGGGAGCCATGAAGAACAGTGTGGCCAGCAGGTCAAGGAAGGGTCTCCTCTTCCTCTACTCTGCCCCAGTCAGGCCACAGCTGGAGCACTGGGTCCAGTTCTGGGCTCCCCAGGTCAAGAGAGACTGGGAACCACTGGAGAGAGTCCAGGGGAGGCTCTGAAGATGCTGAGGGGCCTGGAGCAGCTCTGTGAGCAGCAAAGGCTGAGAGCCCTGGGGCTGGTGAGCCTGCAGAAGAGCAGCCCCAGAGGGGAGCTGAGCAATGCTCAGCAAGAGCTAAAGGAGCTGTGGGGGGCAAGAGGCTGGGGCCAGACTCTGCTGAGTGGTGCCCAGGGCCAGGCCAAGGGGCAGAGGGCACAAAGTGGAAGCCAGGAGGTTGCAGGTGAAGCTGAGGAGAAAGTTGTTTGGTGTGAGGGTGCTGGAGGCCTGGAGCAGGCTGGCCAGAGAGGTTGTGGAGTGTCCTTGTGTGGAGAGCTTCCAACCCTCCCTGGGCATTGTGCTGCTGGGCAAGCTGCTGTGGGTGTCCTGCTGGAGCAGGGGGCTTGGACTGGCTGAGCTCCAGAGCTCCCTTCCAACACCCACGCTGGGACTCTGGGTTTCTGTGTCCATAATTGCATTGAAATGGCTTTGAAATGGTAAAGTCAAACCCTGGGTGTAAAGCAGGACAGTCAGGCTGCTAATTAAACCCTGTTCAATTAGTAAGAGCCCAACATCTGCAGAGACTTTAGAAGGGAATCGTTGGAGTCATCCAAATGAGTTTTTCATCCAGTGACCCTTCTCAGAAGTTGTAATCAACACCTTGAGGAGATGTTTAAAATTCTGCAGCGAAGGGATGGGCCAGGTCGGAGCGCATTGAAGGACGCCGGCAGGACGTGGATGGGGGGAGCTGAGACTAATGCTCTGTGTCTGTGTTACTGATCAGCACTGAGCTGACTAAAATCCATTTACTGGAGAGCTGACCCTTGGCCCAGTCCAGCAGAATCATGCCACACATGCTGAGTTTGAAGATTATCAGGAATCTGGCAGCCTCTCAAGACGAGCTGCCGGAGCGGGAAAGGAAAAGACAACCTGGAGGTTGTGTGTGTTGGGAAGGACACAGCAGCTGCTGGAGAGGCTGAGCTCAGGGGGAGGAGGTTTGTGGTCTTGCAGGTGAAAGGAGGGGGTTCTGCTCCTCTATCCCCTTTGCTGAGACCCCACCTGCAGCTCTGGAGTCCTGAGCACAGCACAGACATGGAGCTGTTGGAGCAGGGCTAGAGGAGGCCACAGCGGTGACGGGAGGGCTGGAAACCCTCTGCTGTGAGGCCAGGCTGAGAGGGTTGGGGTTGTTTAGGCTGGAGAATAGAAGGCTCTAGGGAGACCTTCTGGTGGCCTTTCAGTCCCTTTGGGTGGAAAAGACTTTCAAAACTCATCTACGGTAGCCCCATGCAGTCAGCAACTAGAGCAGGTTTCTCAGAGCCCCAAACAACCTGACCTGCAATGGTGCCAGGGCTGGGGCAGCTCCCACCTCTCTGGGCACCCTGGGACAGGCTCTCACCACCCTCAGGGTCAGAACTCTCTCCCTTCTTTCCAGTCTGAATCTCCCTTTTTCAGTTCAAACCTTCAGCCTTTGTCCTGTCACAACAGGCCCTGCTCAAAAGTCTGTCCCCAGCTTTCTTCTCAGCCCCTAGAAGCCTTCTGGACTTGCTCTAAGAGGTCTATGTCTTTCTTGTACTGAGGACTCCAGATCTGGATGACTGAGGGCACGTAACTGATCTTTAGCCATGTGACTCTTTAATGCCTTCTAAGCTCCTGTCTCCTGCAGTGACAGTGTCACCACTTCTTGCACTGAGTCATTAGGTCCAAATGACTCTGCACAATCACTGTGAGCAGCAAAAAGAAGGTAAAAGGGAACAAAAAGGTAGCCAAGGGGGATTCCTTCTGGTTTTCCTGTGCAGAAAAGAAACTAGGAAGAGATCCTTGCAGAAGTTGGCTTTTCCTTGTGAGTTTTTTGCTGGAAATCTTCATCTGCCAGTGCCTGAGATGAGCCATGAGCAACTCATTCCCTTTCTTCTCCACTGAGCTGTTCTTTGGCCTCTGTGTTATTTCTTTTTCTTTTTTTTTTTTCTTTTTCCCATTGTTGCTGGGACAGCAGAAAGCTTCAGCCTGAGATGTTATCAATATTCATCTGCAGACAAGAACATCCCCAGGGGAGCTGGTGGGGATCAGAGAGTTTTCAACTGCCAGGCTGCATGAATTTTTTATGTTCAAAAGTCAACTTCAATACAAAAAGAAATGAAGTGTCCTGGTAACACATTTAATTAGGGGAAAAAGGACCTGGGGAGGTTGGTGACAGCAGCTGGAGATGAGCCAGGGGGTGCCCAGGTCGCCAAAAAGGCCACCAGCAGCCTGGCCTGGATCTGTGAGAGTGTGGCCAGCAGGAGCAGGGCAGGGATTGTCCCCCTGGAGTGGGCAGTGGTGAGGCCACAGCTGGAATCCTGGGGTCAGTTTTGGGTCTCTCACTCCAAGAAGGACATTGAGGAGCTGGAGCAAGTCCAGAGAAGGGCAACAAAGGTGGGGAAGGGTCTGGAGAACAGGAATGGTGAGGAGCAGCTGAGGGAGCTGGGGGTGTTGAGCCTGGAGAAAAGGAGGCTGAGGGGAGACCTTCTGGCTCTCTGCAGCTCCCTGCAAGGAGGCTGGAGCCAGGTGGGGGTTGGGCTCTTCTGCCAAGGAAGAAGTGACAGGACAAGAGGAAATAGCCTCAAGCTGCCCCAGGGGAGGTTTAGTTTGGACATGAGGAACAATTTCTTGCTCTTGAGGGTAGTCAAGACCTGTCCCAGGCTGCCCAGGGCAGTGGTGCAGTCCCCATCCCTGGAGGGGTTTCCGAGCTTTGGAGCTGTGGTGCTGAGGGCCATGGGTTGGTGGTGCCCTGGCAGTGCTGAGTCAAGGCTTGGACTCCATGATTTTAAAAGGTCTCTTCCAACCCAAACCACTCTGATTCCCTGACTCTGTGCTGGTATGGAGGCCTGGCCATGCAGGAGCTCCCTCTCTCTTGCTGGCTGTTTGTTGTCTCTTGCTGGTTCCCTCCTGTTCCCTCCACAGGCTGCTGTGGCCTCTTATCTGCACTCAGCTTCACGCAGAGTCCATCAGGCAGCCTACAAAAGCAACCTCTTGATGTGTACATGAGCTGCCTTATCATTCCACCAGTACCACCACTGAAGCTGTTTGATTGCTTGGGTTGCTGCAAATGCCACACTTAAAATATAGATGAGGCCTTGGAGCTGTTTTGGATCAAAACACTGAGCTTGGGATTAAGGTCTGTGGGTTGGGATGGCTAAGGAAAAAGGAAAAAAAAGAGAGATTGTCACAGTTTGGAGGGGAAATGAACAGCAAAAAAAAAAACCAGCCAACCACCCAAACCCACTTCACTGTTTTTTTTGAAATAAAATCTACAGATTTTTTTTATAGTAATTCACTGAAATAATGATTCCTTAGGCAAAGGTGTGGAGCCCTCCTGAATTCTGTGGGGCTTGTACAGGGCAAAAGTAATATGGTGATGGTGGTTGTGTTGAGTTCTGAAGATGCTGAGGGGCCTGGAGCAGCTCTGTGAGCAGCAAAGGCTGAGAGCCCTGGGGCTGGTGAGCCTGCAGAAGAGCAGCCCCAGAGGGGAGCTGAGCAATGCTCAGCAAGAGCTAAAGGAGCTGTGGGGGGCAAGAGGCTGGGGCCAGACTCTGCTGAGTGGTGCCCAGGGACAGGCCAAGGGGCAGAGGGCACAAAGTGGAAGCCAGGAGGTTGCAGGTGAAGCTGAGGAGAAAGTTGTTTGGTATGAGGGTGCTGGAGGCCTGGAGCAGGCTGGCCAGAGAGGTTGTGGAGTGTCCTTGTGTGGAGAGCTTCCAACCCCCCCTGGGCATTGTGCTGCTGGGCAAGCTGCTGTGGGTGCCCTGCTGGAGCAGGGGGCTTGGACTGGCTGAGCTCCAGAGCTCCCTTCCAACCCTGCCCCATGTTGAGATTCAGTGACTCTGATCTCTGGTGTCAAGCCAACCAGGATGACAAGAAGTAGCTGCTAGAAGGAAGCCCTCAAAGCTCAGCAGTGATAACAGCTCTCACCAGTTTGACAGAACCATCCCTAACAGCTACAATTTTGAAGCTCTACCCCAACTAGACCCCCGTTAGGGCTTTCACACACACAACTCACCTTTCATGAAGTCTAGTGGTCATGGAGGTGTTGGTTAGAAGGTTGGACTTGATGATCTTAGAGGTCTTTTTCCAGCCTTAATGTTTCTCAGGCAGTTTTGTGCAATTCCATTTGGCTTTCCCTAGAGCTCCAATATTTGGTTGTTTGCATGAGAGCTCTGAACTTTGAGGCCAGGCAGTTTCAATTCTTTGGGGTATAGGAGAAAGTGTCCATCTTAATGGAGATCTGTAGGTAAGCTTGTCTCAGTCTCTGATATTAAAATCCCTGCCTTTATTAGGTTCTCCTTTAATGATCAAAAGTAGAGCTCCAGGGCTGACTAACAGCCCCCATTTGGAACATCTCCATGGATTTAGGTCATGCTGTTCCAAAATAGAATCCTAAATTTCCGTTAGTCTGAGGTTCACTTCTCATTAGGGTGGCAAAGGAAGAGCCTTCTCAACACCAGGGAAGCTGCTGAGCTGCTGGGAGCTCTGAGCAGGCACCAAAAAAAGAAATTATCTCCTGGCATCTGCTTTTGGATGGTGGTTTTGGTGGCGTTACAGCCAGCCAAGCTCAGCAGAATCACCTGCTCCTGCTCCTTCCCTTCACTACTCACCTGGGGCTTGATGGTGTGCTTGATACTGAGGGCTCTGAAGATGCTTTGCCAGGAGTTCCTTCGTGTCTCTGAGATCAAACAGTGCCCAGGCATGGGCACTTTGTACCTCAACTCTTTTCAGGGAGGGGCGTCATGGAGATGATCTGCCCTGGGTTTGGGGCAGCTCAGGCACTGGGAATGATTTGAGGTCTTTCATCACCAAATTAGCAGCAGGATGACTTCTCTTTGCCATGGATCACAGCACTCTGCCTTCAGCCTGTGGAGTTCAGGCTCACTCACCCCTGAGTTAAACTGCAGTGAGGGCATCACCAAGAGCAACTTCTAGCTGCTTGTTTCAAACAGATCAGAGAGTCATGGAATGGTTCAGGCTGGAAAAGAACTTCAAGGTCATCAATTCCAAGCTTTAACCCAGCACTGCCAGGGCACCACCAAACGTGGCCCTCAGCACCACATCTCCACAGCTCAGAAACCCCTCCAGGGATGGGGACTCCACCACTGCCCTGGGCAGCCTGGGACAGGCCTTGGCAACACTTGAGAACAAGCCAGGTCTTGACAATCCCTGCCCTGCTCCTGCTGGCCACACCATTGCTGATCCAGGCCAGGCTGCTGGTGGCCTTCTTGGCCACCTGGGCACCCCCTGGCTCATCTCCAGCTGTTGTCACCAACCCCTCAGGTCCTTTCCCACTGGGCATTTTCCAGCCACTCTGCCCCCAGCCTGGAGCCTTCCTGGGGTTGTTGTGACCCAAGTGCAGGACCCAGCCCTCTGGCCTCCCCCCGTGGCTCCAACCACACCAGGTCCCTTTGCAGAGCCTTCCAACCCTCCATCAAATCCACACTACCACCCAGCTGAGTGTCATCTGCGAGCTTACTGAGGGTGCACTCAATTCCCCCATCCACATCAGGTGCTAATGAAGCTTCTTCCCAAAATGTGGAGTGCAGTCAGTGTCCTCCCTGGCCCATGCTGGGTGGCAGTGGGAGCTGAGCAGCACTGGAGGGAGCTCAGTGTCTGCTCGATGCTGAGATCAGTGCTGATGTGCAGCTGTTCACGTCCTGCTCTGCCTTTGTGCTTCCCTCAGGGAATGGTGCTGTCTGCTGAGTACATCAAGAAGAAACTGGAGCAAGAAATGGTTCTTTCTCAAGCTTTTGGACGAGATTTGGTGAGTCTGAGTTTGCTTCTCTCCTAGCAGGCTCTGCAGAAGGTGAGAGTTTCAGAAGTTCCTGGCTTGAGGGAAATCTCCACAGCCCTGAATCTGTGGTACTGGTTTCTCACATCTTCCTCCCATTCCTATCCCTCTGGATTGCCAGGCAGGCAACTAGTTACACAGGATCCTAGCATGGCTGAGGTTGGAAGGGAGCTCTGGAGCTCAGCCAGTCCAATCCCCTGCCAAAGCAGGGCACCCACAGCAGCTTGCCCAGCAGCACAATGCCCAGGGGGGGTTGCAAGCTCTCCACACAAGGACACTCCACAACCTCTCTGGCCAGCCTGCTCCAGGCCTCCAGCACCCTCACATCAAACAACTTTCTCCTCAGCTTCACCTGCAGCCTCCTGGCTTCCACTTTGTGCCCTCTGCCCCTTGGCCTGGCCCTGGGCACCACTCAGCAGAGTCTGGCCCCAGCCTCTTGCCCCCCACAGCTCCTTTAGCTCTTGCTGAGCATTGCTCAGCTCCCCTCTGGGGCTGCTCTTCTGCAGGCTCAATAGCCCCAGGGCTCTCAGCCTTTGCTCCTCACAGAGCTGGCTCCAGTTCTCCAAAGAGTGTTTTATTTTGAAGCCCCCCAGTACTGCAGAGCTGATTGTTTTCAACTCAGGCTGAACCAAGTCCCATTTGGTGGCAGTGCAGGAGAGGGAGCATTAAAACCAAATCAAGAAGAACTGAAATCCCATCTCTATGGAGATTCTCTTTGGGGATGGCACCAGGATGCCACACTGGCTGCCTGAGTGTGCACATTTCTCATGCTAGAAAGCCATCAGAGAACCCAAGAGAGGTATTAGGAAGCAGCTTACCTTGGTTTATGTATCATTAAGAGTAGAGTCTTGTCCCCTTTAGGGAAGTTAATTCTAAGCTGCCTCATTCCCTGCTGGCAGGCAGCTGTCCTTTCCCTGTGCCCAAAGAGTGCCCATGGGGACATTAGCAACAGCTCAAGGGAGAAGGAAAAGCAGCATGAAAGCTTCAGTGGTTCCCTGTAAGTTGAGTGTCACAGCAGTCAACCTTGAAGTGTCTGCCTGGAGATGTCTGGGACATGTAGGGAGAAATGTGCAGGCATCTGACTTCTTTATGTGGGGCTTTATTCCTCCCTCTCCTCTGCTGAGACCCAACCTGCAGTGCTGAGCCAGCTCTGGAGTCCCCAGCACAGCACAGACAGGGAGCACACCCTGTTGGAGCAGGGTTGGAGGAGGTCACAGCAGTGATGGGAGGGCTGGAAGCCCTCTGCTGTGTGCCAGGCTGAGAGAGTTGAGGTTGTTCAGCCTGGAGAAGAGAAGGCTCCAGGGACACCTTCTGGTGGCCTTTCAGTGCTTCAAGGGCTGAGAAGAAAGCTGGGGACAGACTTTTGAGCAGGGTCTGATGGGACAGGACAAGGGCTGATGGTTTAAAACTAACAGAGGGAGATTCAGACTGGGGAGAAGGGAAAGATTTCTGTCCCTGAGGGTGGTGAGAGCCTGTCCCAGGGTGCCCAGAGAGGTGGGAGCTGCCCCAGCCCTGGCACCACTGCAGGTCAGGTTGTTTGGGGCTCTGAGCAACCTGCTGTGGTTGGGGCTGTCCCTGCTGACTGCAGGGGGCTTGGACTAGGTAAGCTTGAAAGTTCCCTTCCCACCCAAACCAGTCTGGGATTCTCTCCCCAGATAAAGGCTAACTTGGCTTCAGTGAGCTGTTACTGTTGAGAAGTTGCCCCTGATGTGCTGCAGAGCTGGGAGGGGATGGTGACTCTGAAAGCTCCATGTTTGGTTGTCTCCTCTACGTGATAAGCAGGATCCTGTTCTGCTCCAGAGGTCACTTCTGATCACTCCCATTCTGGAATTCTCTGAAAGGGCCAGATTTGGAGGGTTGTGGACTTAAACCTTTCAGTCACTTTCTTGCTTGATTTGTTGTTGTTGCTTCTTTTCAGGGGAGAGGCACCAAACACTATGGTCTGATTGTGGTTGGGCATTCCCTGGGGGCTGGCACTGCTGCCATCCTCTCCTTCCTCCTGCGTCCTCAGTACCCCTCACTGAAGTGCTTTGCCTATTCTCCTCCAGGTGGGCTTCTGAGGTAGGTTTTGGGCCAGGGGTGAGGGAGAAAGAGGAAGGGAAGCAGTTGTAGCTTGATCTGATCCTCTTTATGATGCTCTGAGGAGCAGGAGAAGACAAGTCTGTACCTTGAGAAGCACACAGGAAAATGGAGAGGGGGGGGATGTAGGAGTTGAGAATGGGTGGCAGCCTTTACTCTGTATTAGTTTGGAGTTTAGGTTCTAAAGGCAGGTTGCTGCTCTCCTAAATATTCTGGTTTGTGACTTAGTTGTGCATAGCTGGCTCTCATTTCACCCTGACCAGTGGCAAATGGAAGCTGAGGGGATGAATGTGGGGCAGTTTCCTTATCCTCTCTGCACAGTGTCCTCTCCTCCTCTGCTCTGAACAGATAGGAGAGATCTAAAGGATCCAGCATAGATGTCTCCATCAGTTGGATCTTGTTGTTTGGATTCCTTTTGTAGGTGACAAAACCCCTGGCACTTCTGGATGTGTGATTTCTGGCATTCTAAAGTGGGTGCCTGAAATGGGTCAGCAGGGTTGTGCTGCTTGGGTGCCTGTTCCTCTCCCTTGGCTAGAGGTGGACTCTAAAGTAGCTGCCTTGGAGATCTCTGAAGAGAGGGGTATGGTGGATTCCTCCCACTCTAAATTGGACCAGACCTGCTGCTCATGTTATCTACATGGCAGCCAAACAAAAACATCCCACTTGATTGCTGGGAGGTGAGAGAAGGTCTTTCTAGTCCTGACAGACAGCGTGGGGGCACTCCAAAGCAGCTCTGGGTTATCAGAAGCTTCTGGAGATAGTTACTGCATCATGTTCCAGCAGCAGCCAAGGGGCTGGAACCATCCTGCTAACGAATCTGCATGCTGGCATCACTTGTCACCAGGATAATCCCTGGTCTTCTGCAGGGCTGGAGGAGGTGCTCTGTAGAATGTTTTGTGAGAGTTTTACAGCTTTCTGCTGAGAGCTTCTGCTCCTGAGCCTCCAGGCTCTGCTGTGTTACCTCAACTCTGAGGTTTCAGAGTTCAAGGAGGTGCCTCTGACTGCCACACCCTCCAAGCTCTGCTGTGTTACCTCAACTCGGAGGTTTCAAGAGTTCAAGGAGGTGCCTCTGACTGCCACAGGTTTGTTGCACTGTGTGTCATGCCCAGGATCATCTCTAGGTCCATGGTACAGCCTCTGTCTGGTTCAGAGAGACTTCTAGGAAGGTTGCACAACCAGCTCATAGCTTGGGAGCCTTAATTCCCTTTGATCTTGGTGCTCAGGTTGCTGCAGAAAGTGGCCATCTTACTCCTACTGTGTCTTTGTAAGGCTGTCAGAGGAGCTCAGTAGTCTTATGAGATACCTTCCTCCTCTCTGCTGTCCTGACCATTCCCAGACTCTTGGAGAAGTGCTTCCTTTCCCAAGCGTTTTCAGAGCCGTACACGGAATAACGTCGCTGGGGGCAGAGGAAGTGAGGATCAGGCTTTTCTTTACCAAAGTGGAGGTCCCAGAAGCCTTGAGCAGCTTGGGTTTGTGGGGTTTACAACCCTGACAAGTTGGGAATGAAGTGCAGTTTGCCAGTGAAACACTGTTTGCTTCTTCTTGGTCCTCTTTCTCTTCCAGCGAGGACGCCATGGAGTATTCAAAAGAGTTTGTGACTGCAGTCGTGCTTGGCAAAGATCTAGTGCCCAGGCAAGTTGAGAAGTGGCTGAATTTCTTGCTGAGTGCCTGCTGCTCTGTACCAGAGTCACCTATCTCCTAGCACAAACACCTAGGTCATAGCTGGCTCCAGTTTCCTCACTTACCTGTCCTTGTGTGCTTCTTACTTGTCTTCATAGAACCATAGACTCATGGAATTGTTTGGGGTTGGAAAAGGCCTCTGAGATCATCAAGTCCAAACCATCAGCCCAACATCACCATGGTATAGAATCACAAAGGTTGGAAAAGACCTCTTAAGATCATCAAGTCCAACCCTCAAGCCAACACTCCCATGGCCACTAAACCATGTCCCCAAGTGCCATGACCACACATTTTTTGAACCCCTCCAGGGATGGTGACTCCACCACCTCCTTGGGCAGCCTGTTCCAGGGCTTGCCTACCTTTTCAGCAAAGAAATTGTTCCTCATGTCCACCCTAAGCCTCCCCTAGGGCAGCTTGAGGCCATTTCCTCTTGACCATCACCTGTTAACTTGGGAAGAGAGCCCTGGTGCCTGTAGTGCTGCATCTTTTATCTGCCCATCTCCATTGGTGTTTCCTCCCCATCTCCCAGCTGCCTGCATGAAAGGCATGGGAAAAGTCCTGGCTCTGATGACATTTAGCTGACATGTCAGTGCCATCCTCCTGCTTGCTGATCTCATCTTCTTCACACTCTACCCTGCACTAGATGTGCTATCATCTCATTTTGTCCTGGCTCTCCCTGAGCACCTGTTCCATGTCATCTCACATCTCTGAACCAGCCCTTCCCTCATTTCTTCTCTCTTGGCATTTCTCAACCTCTCGTCATCTCCTGGGAACCTGTTCTGGGCTAGGAGCCAGACAACTTAGGTTTTAGTTGTGCTTCTGCTTCTGTCCTGCTGTGTGACCTCAGATGAATGGTGACAATTTCTGTCTGTCCAGTACAAGGCATGCAGGAGTGAGTGGAGGGAGAAGCACACCACAGCAGCACCAAATGTGCCTTTTGGTAGGCCCAAAGCTTGTCCATCCTCTCATCTACTTACACAGCTCCCTGTCACCTTCCTAACTCACCTTCTGTGTCATCCTATCCTTGGTTCTTGCTCACTTCTTTCTGTGATTGCATCATCTTCCTCCTTCTCTGTTCATTGACCTCTCTCCTCTCACTGATTCTGCTGTGACATTCCCTACTCGGTTGTGGTCACCACAATGGCCTCTCCAACCCTGGTTACTGGTCCTGAGGGACTCTACAACCCTCCTCTGAAATGGTGGCAGCACTTTTTTTTTTTTGGTCAGGTCTTCTGTCACCTGGTTTGTTGGTCTGTGCTGTGTGGCCCTGTGGTTCTGCTCCCTCCTGCACTCGCTGTAAACATCTCTCTCTCCTCCAGAATTGGGCTGTCTCAGCTGGAGGGATTTCGCCGGCAGCTCCTGGATGTTCTTCAAAGAAGTAACAAACCAAAGGTAAGAGGATAGACGTTCAAGGCCAGGTTAGATGAGGCCTTAAGCAACCTGGTGTAGTGGGAGGTGTCCCTGCCCATGGCAGGGAGGTTGAACTGGATGATCCCGAAGGTCCCTTCCCACCCAAGCCATTCGATGAGTCTATGATTAACTGACTCTGAGCAGTGATGATACTTGCAGTGTCACACAGCAACCCTGCAGACTTCTCCTGCCTTCCAGGTCTCCTCAGGTCACACAGAATGATAGGGGTTGGAAAGGACCTCTGGAGATCATCTAGTCCAACCCTCCTACCAGAGCAGGTTCACCTAGAGCAGGCTGACACAGGACAGCGTCTAGGCAAGTTTTGAATAACACCAGAGATGGAGACTTCATCAATTCTCTGGGCAGCCTGTCCCAGTGCTCCACCACCCTCAATGGAAAGTTCCTCCTCATGTTTAGGACCACTGTGACTACTGCTTAGGTCACCAGAGGAGTGGTGGAGGGAGCTGGAAGGCAGCTGGAGAGGTCAGGTCAAAGAGCTGCATCCATTTTCTGGTTCACCATCACAGATCTACAACAACTGAGCAGGAGATGTTCCTGTCTGAGCCTGGTTTGAGGTCTGTGCTTCAGATGGAGCTTTTCTTGGCCAGTAACAAATGGTAACAGACTGGGAAGGCCAAGGGTTGTCTGCTGGGGTAATGTTGCTACTGCTGAGTGCTGCCTGGATGGTGCTGCTCTAGGATAAGCTCTCTGCTAATGGCCTGGAGATAGGAAATGTGGGAAATTATTCTTGCCCAGGCTTCTTTACCAGGACACTGAGGTGGAAAAACATCAAACATGAAGATGTTAGGGGTAAAACATTATAGAAAGGACCAGGAGAGAGAGAAAAGTGAGCTTGTGTGTAGAACCATGAAGGATTCAGGTTGGAAAAGACCTTCAAGTTTAACTCTAACCCTTCACCCAGCACTGCCAGGGCACCACCAACCCATGGCACTCAGCACCACATCTCCAAAGCCTGGAAACCCCTCCAGGGATGGGGACTCCACCACTGCCCTGGGCAGCCTGGGACAGGCCTGGACAACCCTCGAGGGCAACAAATTGTTCCTCATGTCCAACCTAAACCTCCCCTGAGGCAGCTTGAGGCCATTGCCTCTTGTCCTGTCACTTGTTCCTTGGCAGAAGAGCCAAAATTCCTTGCAGGGAGCTGCAGAGAGCCAGAAGATGTCCCCTCAGCCTCCTTTTCTCCATGCTCAACACCCCCAGGTCCCTCTGCTGCTCCTCCCTAGCCCTGTTCTCCAGACCCTTCCCCAGCTTTGCCCTTCTCTGGACCTTCTCCACCCCCTTCAGCGTCCTTCTTGGATCGAGGAGCCCAAACCTGAACGATGCCCCTGCTGTTCTTTGCTGGGGTTCTTTTTTTCCCTCTTCTCAACCTTTCTCCTTCCCTCCTCTCCTGTCTCACAGTGGCGAATCATTGTGGGTGCCACCAAATGCATCCCCAAGTCGGAGCTCCCCGAGGAGACGGAGGAGAACTCAGTGACCAGCAACCGCCTGTGGACCCACCCCAGCGACCTGACCATCGCCCTGTCCGCCAGCACCCCGCTCTACCCGCCCGGCCGCATCATCCACGTGGTGCACAACCACCCTGCAGAGCAGTGCTGGTGAGTCGGGGGAGAGCTGGGCTCCAGACACCCTGCTGGAGGGGCTCCCCGAGGCAGGCAGCCACCTCTGAAGGGGCGGTGGTGCCAGCGAGCGTGTTGGCACCGGCGGGTTAGAAGGATGCTGGGCAGAGGTTTGGAGCCGTGGCAGGGCTGTGGCTGCTTGGAGATCTTCTCACTGAATCACAGAAAGATTCAGGTTGGAAAAGACCTTCAGCAGATCAGCAAGTCCAACCCAGAATCCTGCTCTGCAAGGTTCACCCCTAAACCGTAGCCCCCAAGCACCACATCCAAACCACCTTTAAACACAGCCAGGGCTGGTGACTCCACCACCTCCCTGGGCAGCACATTCCAAGGCCTTGACCACTCTGACTGGGAAAAAAAATTTTCTTAATGTCCAGTCTAAACCTACCCTGTCATAGCTTCAGGCCATTCCCTCTTGTTCTATCACTAATTGCCTGTGAGAAGAGACCAGCACCAAGCTCTCCACAACCTCCTTTCAGGTAGTTGTAGACAGCCATGAGGTCTCCCTTCAGCCTGCTCTTTTCCAACCTAACCATCCCCAGCTCCTTCAGTCACTCTTCATAAGATTTATTCTCCAGGCCCTTCTCCAGCTCCTTGCCCTGCTCTGCACTCACTCCAGCACCTCCACATGCCTAAAACTGGACACAATACATGAGGTGTGGCCTCACCAGAGCTGAGTCCCAGAGGACAATCCCTTCCCTGCTCCTGCTGGACACAACATTTCTAATCCCAGCCAGGATGCCTTTGGCTTTCTTGGCCACCTGGGCACACTGCTGGCTCCTATTCAGTTGCTTGTCCATTAGAACCCCCAGGTCCCTTTCTGCCAACAGCTTTCCAGCCACACTGCCCCAAGCCTGGAGCGTTGCTTGGGGTTGTTGTGACCCCAGTGCAGGACCTGGCATTTGGCCTTGTTGAAGCTCTCCTTCTGTTGCTTTTTCTCTCTCTGCAGCCTGTTGGTGAGTCACTAGAACAGGCTGCCAAGGTGAAGTCACCATCCCTGGAGGTGTTCAAAAAATGATGTGGCACTTCAGGGTATGGTTTAGTGGTCATGGTTGGACTTGATGGTCTCAAAGGTCTTTTCCAACCTTGATGATTCAATGGCTCTACTCCTTTTGCATGCCGAAATATTGGCCTGCTCTTTCATCCTGGTTTCCCCCTCTGTTTGAATCCAAACTGATCTTCTAGCTGAGAGGAGATTGTCCCCCTGGACTGGGCAGTGGTGAGGCCATGCCTGGAATCCTGGGGTCAATTTTGGGCCTCTCACTCCAAGAAGGACATTGAGGAGCTGGAGCAGGTCCAAAGAAGGGCAACACAGGTGGGGAAGGGTCTAGAGAACAGGGCTGGGGAGGAGCAGCTGAGGGAGCTGGGGGTGTTGAGCCTGGAGAGAAGGAGGCTGAGGGGAGACCTTCTGGCTCTCTGCAGCTCCCTGCAAGGAGGCTGGAGCCAGGTGGGGGTTGGGCTCTTCTGCCAAGGAACAAGTGACAGGACAAGAGGGAATGGCCTCAAGATGCTCCAGGGGAGGTTTAGGTAGAACATGAGGAACAATTTCTTGCCCTTGAGGGTTGTCAATGCCTGTCCCAGGCTGCCCAGGGCAGTGGTGCAGTCCCCATCCCTGGAGGGGTTTCCAAGCCCTGGAGCTGTGGTGCTGAGGGCCATGGGTTGGTGGTACCCTGGCAGTGCTGGGGGAAGGGTTGGACTCCATGACCTTAAAGGCCTTTTCCAGACTGAAGGACTCCATGAATCTCTGCTTGCAGCTGCTGTGACCAAGAGGACCCCACTTACTTTGCCATCTGGGGTGACAATAAGGCCTTCAATGAAGTGATCATCTCGCCAGCCATGCTGCACGAGCACCTCCCGTACGTGGTCATGGAAGGGCTCAACAAGGTAATGCAGGGAATTGGGATGGAGGGGCAGTTAGGTGCCCCAGGAAAAGTGCTTTGCCATGGGCCAGGAAGTCTACAGGAGCCAGAAGTCCTTGCCCATGAGAACTGGGTGTTTAAATCCAGGAGGCCGTTTGCTTTGGAGGGGAGGAGGGAAGTCAGGCTATTAGAGCTGAGTCTAAAGAGATCTGGAAAAGGAGTGTAGATCTCCATCCCAAGTCCAAACATCCCAGATTAGGTGGTCTTTACAAATTTCATGGCATCATCATGTGAATTTGGGGGATGTTTGGTTCCATCTCTCAGGGGCTGCCTGTTGCAGGCTGCAGCTCAGGGGACATCCAAGCTACAACAGAAGTTCTCCATGCTGTGGCTGCAGCCCCTCTCTTAGTCATTGAGCTGCAGAGGAGTTGGCTGGATGGCCCTTGAAGGTCCCTTCCACCCCAAACCAGTCTGTGATGATGTATAATGGTTGTAGAATGGCTCCCTGCCACTAAGCCACAGTTCCTCACCATGAAGCTCTACCATGGAGATTGAGCTAAGTCTCCTTTGCCCTGCTGGTCTGAAAGTTTTTCCTCCCAGCTTCCCTTCAGTCACCTCCTCAGCTCTGGATTCCCAGAAGGGCATCCTGACAGGTTAGATGAGGTCAGAATTCATGGATATTATCTCATATCTCATAGACCTTGTCCTGTGCTGGCAGAAGATATTGGTAAGGAAGAAGCCAACGCAGCTGCTTTGAAGTCCTGAGCTAGGAGCAAAGCTCTCCAGTAAAGCTCTATGGTTCCTCTGCTTGCTTTCAACAGGTCTTGGAGAACTACAACAAGGGGAAAACAGCTTTACTTTCTGCAGCCAAAGTGATGGTGAGTCCTACAGAAGTGGATCTCACCCCGGAGTTGATCTTCCAGAGCCAGCCTTTACCTAGTGGACCCTCGGTGCAGATTGGAACGGGAGCGGTGACAGTGGACAGAAGGAACAGCAGCACCAAGTAAGGATATACTGCTGGTTTCTCTGAAGGGTTGTTCTTTGTCCTCCCTTGACCACCCTTGTCTGTCCTCCCTTGACCACCCTTGTCTGTCCTCCCTTGACCACCCTTGTCTGTCCTCCCTTGACCACCCTTGTCTGTCCTCCCTTGACCACCCTTGTCTGTCCTCCCTTGACCACCCTTGTCTGTCCTCCCTTGGCCACCCTTGTCTGTCCTCCCTTGGCCACCCTTGTCTGTCCTCCCTTGGCCACCCTTGTCTGTCCTCCCTTGGCCACCCTTGTCTGTCCTCCCTTGGCCACCCTTGTCTGTCCTCCCTTGGCCACCCTTGTCTGTCCTCCCTTGGCCACCCTTGTCTGTCCTCCCTTGGCCACCCTTGTCTGTCCTCCCTTGGCCACCCTTGTCTGTCCTCCCTTGGCCACCCTTGTCTGTCCTCCCTTGGCCACCCTTGTCTGTCCTCCCTTGGCCACCCTTGTCTGTCCTCCTTTTGCCCTCCTTTTGGCCACCCTTGTCTGTCCTCCTTTTGCCCTCCTTTTGGCCACCCTTACCCACCTTTGCCCGCCCTTGTCCGTCCTCCTTCACCCACCCTTGTCCATTGTCCTTTGCCCGCCCTTGTCCGTCCTCCTTCACCCACCCTTGTCCATTGTCCTTTGCCCGCCCTTGTCCGTCCTCCTTCACCCACCCTTGTCCATTGTCCTTTGCCCACCTTTGTCCGTCCTTCTTCGCCCTCCTTTGCCTACCCTTGTCTGTTGTCCCTCGCCCTCCTTTGCCCCCCGTTGTCCTTTGCCCACCTTTGTCCGTCCTCCTTCACCCTCCTTCACCCACCCTTGTCCGTCCTCTCTCTCCCTCCCTCTCCCACCCTCTCCACCTCTCCTCTCCCTCACCCCAGGAGCAAGTCCCACTCGGAAATCAGCTTGGAGGGTTTCTACGAGACGAAGCCGGCCGCTGCCGTGCCGCCGGACCCGGTGGAGCTGCTGCTGCTGGACACGAAGGAGAGGCTGGCTGTGGAGCTGCAGGACCGCCGTGCTCCCCTGGCCACCATGGAGAGCCTCTCGGACAACGAATCCATCTACAGCTTCGACTCCCGACGCTCCTCCGGTTTCAGGAGCATCCGGGGCTCTCCCAGCCTCCACGCCGTCATGGAGAAGGACGAGACCCACTGCTTTTATATAGACCCTGCTATCCCTGAGGAGAATCCCTCCCTCAGCTCCAGGACAGAGCTGCTGGCTGCTGACAGCCTCTCCAAGCACTCCCAGGAGACCCAAGCCCCCGAGAACGCTCTCAACAGCGGCGGCACCACGCCCCAGCGCCGCTGCAGCGAGGAAGGGGCCAGCAGCGAAGGGGATCGCGTTTCCCTGGCCCCCAGGGAGGAGCTGGCCCTCCAAAACGGGCGCCTCACCGATGTCCCCAGTCCCCAAGTGCTGGAGTTTGCTGAATTCATAGACAGCCTCTTTAATTTGGATAGCAAAAGCAGCTCCTTCCAGGACATCTACTGCATGATGGTGTCAGACAGCTCCAGTGACTTTGCAGAGATGCCCAAGTCGGTCAGTGAACAGGAGATCCTCTTGAGGGCACAATATGAACCCAACCTAGTCCCAAAGCCCCCAAGGTTGTTTGCAGGCTCGACAGACCCTTCGTCAGGCATCTCTGTCTCACCCTCTTTTCCCCTTAGTTCATCTGGAGAACTCATGGACATCACCCCCACGGGTGTGAGCAGCCAGGAGTGCCTGGCCACTGACAAAATCCGGACTTCCACCCCTTCGGGGCCTGTAACCAGCCCTGCCAAGCAGGATGACCTCATGATTTCAGCCCTCTAGTGCCAGGGGGAAGTGGGGGGGCAGCTCCAAGAGCTGACCCCCGTAAGGCTGAGTGCTTGGGATAATAGATTGGAGGAGGTGGTCCCTGGGCAGTTTGGATCGGAGGAGGCAGCTGGAAGTGTCCCTTCTGGGGTGTGACAAGAGTGGAGGATGGATTGTGCTCAAAGCTGGGAGAAGAGGTGGTTGTGGTTGCTCCACTACAAGGGTCTTGAGTTGCTAAAGGTGGATGTGAGTTCCCTACCTCAGCCTGTCTCGTTTCTGAGGCAGATTCCTTGCCCCCCACCCAGGGCACCTGCTGAGTTGGGGAGTGAGACCCCTTGCTTCATGGCATCCTCAGGGTGGGGGGTGAAGGGGTGGATTCTCTGAAGCTTGAGGATTGCAAGGTCTGTGTGTGTGGAGGGAGGGGGAAGGTGGTCCAGAGCAGATCACACCTCCTGCTCCCTCCCCTTGGTACTGTGTTGGTGGTCATGGAAATGAGAGGATTGAGACTTTGGGCCCTGTTGCACTACCACATGGATGTGGCCCAAGATCCAATCCATCACCCTTTCCATGGGGGTTCTCTCCTCTTTCAAAGCCATTGGGGGGGCTGTGTTCTCCCCAGATGCAGTCTCCCCTCCCCTGGCCAGGCACAGCAAGGATGGGGCTGGCACTGTGTTTTCTAACTCCCCTTGAGTGCTTCTGTCTTCAGTGACCACCAGGCTGCTTCCAAGAGGGGAAGGGACACCATTCTGAAGAGCCAAAGCCCTCTGCCACGTCCCTCTCTTACCAGAAAAGAGTTCTCCTGGATCTCACCACCATCACTTCTCAGTTCCCTGGACCACTCTGAGCTGGCATCCTTCCTGCAGGACTTGACAGGATTCTCATCTCAGAGCTGCATGGATGGATCAACTTTAACAATTCCAACTTTTCTCAACACCCAGTGTTATTTTTAATTTTTTTTTTTTAATTTTTTTGTGCAGAGCCTGGGAGCTTCTCCTGGCCTCTGCTGTGTCCTCACAACCACTCCATATGCAGTGATCACAGATCAGTGCCAGCCTCTTATCAGTGGGAGTTCAGGGAAAAGATGAACTTTGACTAAGTATTGAAAATCTTTTGTATGTTTACAGAGCTGCTAAGCTGCTTTTTTTTTTTCTTTTTTTTTTTTTTTTTTTTTTGGTTGGGGGGGGAAAGTATTTATTAAGCAAACAAGGAACAAAAAGCATGTTCATTCTCTCCTGCCTGTGCTGTTCCCTCCTGGGACTGAAGGGAGAGAGAGGATGGGCAGCTAGGAGTGTGTAAATCCCCAGCTTTTAAAGCAAATGAGAGTTGGGGAGGTGGAGGGGGGTGAGGGGAAGCTGCACACAGCCCCTCACCCACCTCCCCCTCACACAACACCTTGCAAAGCTTGACCAAGTGGCTACTAAATCTACCTGAGTGCTGCTGTGCAGAGCCTCAGAGCCTGGAGGAGCCTGCTACAGACTTTGGCTGGGCAGGGAATTTCCCAGGATGGAAGCAGGAGGGGAGGGGAAACTCCCTATCTAGAAAGTGGAAAAAAACATACTGTGAGCTGTAGAAGGCCTTCAGTTGCCAAAAACACCTTCATATCCAGGCTTGGTGGAGTTACCAGTGGGTCTTACTGGTGCTCTGCCCTCCCTCACTGGAAAGGAAGCTCCTATTTTCTCTTCCTTTCAACCACAGAGGGGTTAGATCTTCCTTAGCTGCAGTATTTCCATTGTGGGAGGGATGCTGTGCTTCTCAGGAGCTTCACTCATGAGCAATCCCCCTGCTCCTGCTATCCCTAACCTCTAGCAGTGTTCCTTTGAGCACTTTCTGGAAGCTCCAGGTGTTGATCCAGGGCTGTGCTGTCCTGGATGCCACCCAAAACGGGGCATGGAGAGGGATCAGATGCCATCAGGTCAGGATGGGAGCACTTCAGAGCCAGTGGGCACTGCTGTAGGTGACTTAAAGTGCACAGAAGTGAGCTGGACTTTGTGTCCAAGCACCAGTTTCCCACCTGCTGATTGAAGTGTGGGGATATTTCCCCCTGCTCCTCACAAATTCCAGAGCCTGCAGGCAGTAAAATCTTGTCCCTTGTGGGTTAGGTTCCCAAAGTGACCATTTCTGTACTGTCCTGACCTGGAGGGATGAAGTTCCTGTGTCCAGAATCATTTGTTAGAAGCAAACAAAAATGATTCTGAGCCACAAGAAGTGACTTTTCTTTTCCTCTCTAGGTCCTTTCAGAAAAGAGCAACCTGGTTGCCCTTGCTGACAGCTCCTCTCTGGTTTCAGGAGCTCCCACAGAGCAGCTCACCCAGCAGCAGGTCACTAAGCCCAGACCACAGGCTGAGGCTGAGCTGCCTGCATGCCCCTAAGAACCCACTGTGGTGGGTTCCAGGAATCCCCACAGTAAACAGGGTGGGTTTGAGGGGGGAGGAAGGGGAGCTGAGATGTGAGGAGGCTGAAGCTAGCAGGCTGGCTCACCTCCTGCTGCCAAGTGGTGGCAGAGAGCAGGGTAAAGGGAGGTCTTTTCTGCCTCCAATCCTTGGTGGAAGGTGGGGAAGTGATAACACTTAGCACTTAGGCAGAGCTTTAGATCTGCAGAGCACTTTACAAACAGGAATGGAAGCAGCATCTCTGGCCCTGGCAGGGAGGCTGCTGGGAGCTGGCTGTCCCTTGAGACCAGCTGCAGCTACTGGTGCCCTACCCAAGGCTGGTGGGGGAGATGACTTCAAGGGGAGGCAAGTGGATTATCTCCCTTCTTAAGAAAAGAGAAACCTCACAAAGTTTCAGTAGGGACCTGCTGATGTTGAACAGGTCACAAATACTGCACTAGAAAGTCACTTCTGTGCTGGGAGGGTACCTCCAGACTGCTTCCTTCTCTGTGCCATTGGAACTGTGTGCCAGGGGAGTAGGGGCTTGTAGCTGGAACCAACCAGCCTGGCATGCTGCATTTTATTGCCTTGTGCTCTGATTCTTAGGCTTCTCCTGGAAAACTAAACACACCAAAAAAAGAACCCCAACAAAACAAAAAGCCTGGAAAATTCCCCTCTGCTTGTGAGCTGGGCTTGCCACAACTGGAGAGAGTAAAGGTGCAGAAGAGCCCTTTAAAAGGTCAGGTTCTTACTGCATCCCAGCTGGGGGGGATTCTTGGTTTCTTTCCTTCTCTCTCCGCACACAGCTCTGCTCCCTGGTCCCTCACAAAGCAAATCCACCTTCTTGGCATTACTTTCTGCTTGAAATGTCTCTCTTGTGTCTCAGTTCTCATCACTCCTTGGCTGGAGGAGTGTTAAGGGCAGGTTGAGCTTCCTGTGTCGTGCTGGAGGAGATCTGGAAGGTTGCTAAGCCTGAAGCTACCTCCTTCATTTGCAGCTCTCAGCACCACCTGCTGCCTCTGCCCTCACTCCACTCTGCTGTGCAGCTCTCTTTGGAGACAGGAAGCTGCTTCAGATTTCTTCACCTCTTGGTTTCTGGTCCTTATTCTTCAGCTTTGTGCCTTCTAATCTTTGATTTCAGTGGGATGTTCCCCCCTGGGTGGAGGTGGTGCTGGA
This sequence comes from Indicator indicator, assembly GCF_027791375.1. NCBI lineage: Eukaryota > Metazoa > Chordata > Aves > Piciformes > Indicatoridae > Indicator > Indicator indicator. Next base: position 13,886,849 of record NC_072030.1, read on the forward strand.
AGTGCACTTCTGAGTTCTTGACCCAGCCAACAACTCTCACCCAGTGCCATGGCACATCCTTAAAATGTCCTCTAAGAGCTTCTGGTAGAGTTGTGGAGTTGAAGCCATGCAGTTCCTGGAGCACTGAAAGCTTTGTGCACCTGAAAGTTTAAAGCACAGGAAGAAACCCTCTACACCAGTCCAGCTTTGCCAGAGCCTGGCTGGGTTCTCTGCTCTTTCCACCATCCCCTGGGGCAGCAGCTTCCAGATGGCTGTGAACTGGTGCTTGTCCCAGTGGTGCTTGTTTGTGAGGTCAAGGGAGGTTCTTCTCCCCTTCTACTCTGTCCTGGTCAGGCCACAGCTGGAGCACTGGGTCCAGTTCTGGGCTCCCCAGTTCAAGAGAGACTGGGAACTGCTGGAGAGAGTCCAGGGGAGGCTCTGAAGATGCTGAGGGGCCTGGAGCAGCTCTGTGAGCAGCAAAGGCTGAGAGCCCTGGGGCTGGTGAGCCTGCAGAAGAGCAGCCCCAGAGGGGAGCTGAGCAATGCTCAGCAAGAGCTAAAGGAGCTGTGGGGGGCAAGAGGCTGGGGCCAGACTCTGCTGAGTGGTGCCCAGGGCCAGGCCAAGGGGCAGAGGGCACAAAGTGGAAGCCAGGAGGTTGCAGGTGAAGCTGAGGAGAAAGTTGTTTGGTGTGAGGGTGCTGGAGTCCCCATCCATGGAAGGGTGTCAAAGCTGTAGAGATGTGGTGCTGAGGGCCATGGTTTGGTGGTGCCCTGGCAGTGCTGGGTTAAGGTTTGAACTCCAAGGTCTCTTCTCAGCCAAGAGCTCTGTGTGATTCACAGAATCTCAGAATGGCTCAGCTGTCTCCATGCCCTTTGCTCTCTCTGTTTCCTTTATTGATTATTTTCTCACTTTCATGTCCCTTGTGCCTTCTGCTTTCCTTTGATGTGAGCTCTGAGCCTCCTGCTTGGCACCACACGTCTGCCAGCTTCCTTTGGCACCCAGATTTCTTCTGTGGGTGTACAAAGGGGAGTGCAGCATGGCCAGAGTCACCTTCACTGCTGGGTCTTCTCCCTGTCTCAGCTGGGACTCACCAAATGTCCCCCCCACCATTTCTTGCTGCTGCCTCAGGTCCTGTCTAAGTGCCAACAGCCAAACCTGAGCTGGGGCAGGCTGTGTCCTCACACCCACCTCCCAGTCAGCCCACAGCCCCCTCTGATCAAGGAGTTCATCTTGTGCAGAGCAATTGGCCTTTGGCCATCATCTCAGGCAGTGTTCAGCAGCTCTCTTCCTCTCAGGTCAACTTCATGAGTCAAACTCTTCCTTACTCTTCCTTGCTCTTCAACATCTGCCTCTTGTTTTTGCAAGAGTGGAGCTTGTGCTGAAGTGGTGCCTGCAGTTGTGGTGTTCCTCTCCCTGGCTCTGGCACAGCCATCTGCCAAAGGGAGGCTCTCTAAACCCAGAGCTGGACCTTTTGGGTTTGCTGCTTCCATCACTGTTGTTTCAGACCTCTGAACTCGCCCTGGGCTCCATCTGCTGATGCCTTCTCCCTGTCCCATGCAGGAACCTCTCTCTGGCTCCTCCTTTCTTCCTGCAGAAGCACTGAGCACAGAGCAGCACAGGCAGAAGCCTTCATTTGGGGCATTCTTGGGGCTTTCTCTGTCCTGCTTTCCCCCATGGCCTTTCATGCAGTTCTGATGGCTCAGAGTTGGAGGTACCTGGTGCCAGGTGGCAGTACCAGGAGGAGGGAGCAGTCACTCAGCCCCTCAGGCTGGCTTGCTGGCCCATGCCTCTGTGTTCTGTCCTACCTTGATGCACTCCTTGGGATGGTGTGTGTGAAGAGATGGCATCTTGGGTGGGTTTGGCTTAGCCCACTGCCACCCACAGCCCCCCTGTGGGGCTCCACTCCATTAGCAGTACGGCTGCTGGCCAAGTGGCATCATCTGCAGCTCCTGAGGGGCTGCAGCTCCCCAGCTTTCCTTCCACAGATGCTGCAGCTGAGTGAAGAGGAGAGGATGTCCAGGGCCCAGCCCCAAGCCCCTGTCCCCTGTGATAAGCTTCATCACTGATGTCACCCACAGGGATTAGCAGAGCTGGGTTGCACCTCCCTGCCTTCAGCACCTGGGGAGTCAGGAGGGGACAGCTTTGCCCTCAAAGACCCTTTCCTCTGGCTCAGCTCTCCCTTCTGGTGTCCTGTCACAGCCACCACTCTGGGCTGTCCTCCCTCATGGCTATGAAGAGGCAGAGCCAGCAAGACCCAGAGGAACTGTTGGAAACTTTTTTTTTTTTCCTCTCTCTCTCCCCTCATCTTTTTGTGCCTTTGTTTTTGTTTTGTTTTGTTTTCTTTCTTGATCCTGCCAACCACATTGGGTGGAGCCCAGCCTGATGGCCACCATGCAGCAGGAGCTGGCAAGGGCACACAAGAACTCCCTCACCTCCTACATGCCTCTATGGGAAAACCTTTCTGCCTGCTTCTGTTCCCCTGGCCCTCATCACCTGCTGGGGCAGCTCAGAGGAGAGTAGCTCTAAAATTGAACCCTCTAGCCCAAACCTTCTGCACTCATGGGAGAACCAGGTCCTCCTGAGGACCTGTGAGCTGCTCTGCCTGCCTCTTGCAGGGCTTTGGAGCACTTGCATACATCTTTTGGGGTTAGTGGGTGGGATGGGGTGGGGAGGGGAAGCAAAAACCCCAATAACCCAGGATCCTCTGTCTCTTATGCTCAACCCAAGAGGGCACTGCCCTGCTCCAAGCTGCCCCAGCATGAAGACTCCAAGGCAACTTCAAGCACTCCTCATGTGCCATTCTTTGGGTGACTTTTCTGTTGGTTGGTTGGTTTGTTTTATTTTGTACCTTTCTGTATGAAAAGATCCCAACCTGATCTTGCTGTAAAGAGAGAAAGCAGCTTGAAGAGAGCTGAATATAAAGAGAGCTGTATAGCAAAGGTCCTGTACATTCCATGGCACCCTGTATAAAGTGGATGTAGAAGCATGACTGCTGGTTACCTGACTGTTCCCAAGCCTGGCCTGGAGGAGGACAGCTGTGCTTCACCTGAGGTGATGCCTTCAAGGGTGGTGCATGAGTTGGAGAGCTGGCAGAAACATAGGGATGGGTTGGAAGGGTCCTTAAGGATCATCTGGGTCCTTAAGGATCATCTATATCCTCAAGGGCCACCTCCCACCAGCTCAGGTGGCTCAAGGCCTCATCCAACCTGGCTTTGAACACCTTCCAGGGCATCCACAACCTCCCTGGGCAGCCTGTTCCAGTGTCTCCCTACCCTCACTGGTAAGAATTTCTTCCTCATCTCCAGTCTCAATCTCCCCTCTTCCAGCTTCATTCCTTCTCTCCTATCACAGCAAGCCCTTGCCAGAAGTCCCTGGTTGTAGAGAGATGAGGGATGTGGTGTTGGAGCATCACTGGAGCTCTCCAGAAGGCTCTGGGAACCAGGCTGGTTGCCACTGGAGCTGATGGGCACCTCCCTAGCTCTGTCTGTCCTGGCTCTCAGCCTTTGATGGAGTGGGGAGGACACTTTGGGGGACTGGTGGTGTTCATCCAGGGTTAGTGGTTGGAATCCTGGGGTCAGTTTGGGGCTCGCACTCCAAGAAGGACATTGAAGGGCTGGAGAAGGTCCAGAGAAGGGTCTGGAGAACAGGAATGGTGAGGAGCAGCTGAGGGAGCTGGGGGTGTTGAGCCTGGAGAGAAGGAGGCTGAGGGGAGACCTTCTGGCTCTCTGCAGCTCCCTGCAAGGAGGCTGGAGCCAGGTGGAGGTTGGTCTCTCCTACCAAGGGACAAGTGACAGGACAAGAGGGAATGGCCTTGACTTGCCCTGGGGAAGGTTTAGGTTGGACATGAGGAACAATTTGTTGCCCTTGAGGGTTGTCCAGACCTGTCCCAGGCTGCCCAGGGCAGTGGTGGAGTCCCCATCCCTGGAGGGGTTTCCAAGCCCTGGAGCTGTGGTGCTGAGGGCCATGGGTTGGTGGTGCCCTGGCAGTGCTGGGGGAAGGGTTGAACTCCATGACCTTCAAGAGCTTTTCCAGCTTCAGCAATGCTGTGATTCTCAGCTCCCATCCTGCCCAAAGCCTGGAGCAGACCCCTGAATGCTGCTCACTGGGAGAAAGAGCTCAGGCTGAGGTGGACTAAGTCTATGGTTCAATGATTCTGTCTGCAGGTAGGTTCCTAAAGCAGGATCTCAGTGCCTGGTGCTGTTCCCAGCTGAATAAGGCTGGGAAAGGGAAAGCAGGACTCAAGGCTTAGAGGGTCAGAGAGGAGGAGACTTACAGGAGCCAGAGGAAAAGCCTCAGGAGAAGAACAGCAGCTTTCCACCCAGGCAGGAGAAGGAAGGAATGCCTGGAGGCAAACAATCCTCTTAATGGCTGCATGGAATAGTTTTTATGGTTGCTCCTGAAGAGCCTAAGAACTATCAGGGGAATTAAGAGCTCAAAGGTGCCTGAACTGCTGAGTTCCTCTACAGCTGCCTATAAAAAGTGGTGGGATGCTGGAGTGCCTCCTGCTCAGGGTTTGGTTGGGCCGTTTCTTTTCCTACCCTGTAGCTTGTCTCAGGGCTCATAAAAGGAAATTGCCTCTTCTGTAAACACTTCCTCTGGTGGGGAAAGCAAAACAAGCAAGCTCTGGATGCAGCCCTTGTATAAACATCCAATAATCCGTGCTGAGGAGCAGCTGGTTTCATCCAGTTAGGAGGGGAAAAAAAAAAAATCAGAGCTGCCTGCCCAGCAGGCACGAGGGCTGTGGATTGAAAACCTGGTGGAGGCTTTTAAAACCATTGCCAGGGATGGAGGAGCCCTTCCTGAGGAGGCTTTCTGGGTCCTTGGGATGTTGGTGGCCACAGGAGGAATTGCCAGCTTCATGAGAAGCAGCTTTGTGAAGCCATGGGTCAGAGAACATCCAGAGCTGCTCCCCAGGACAACTTCCCAAGAGATTTAGGAGCCAAACTCAGCTCTTGGGGTCACAAGGACCCCAGGAAGGCTCCAGGCTGGGGGCAGAGTGGCTGCAAACTGCCTGGTGAAAGGGACCTGGGAGGTTGGTGACAGCAGCTGGAGAGGAGCCAGGGGGTGCCCAGGTGGCCAAGAAGGTCACCAGCAGCCTGGAATGGATCAGCAAGAGTGTGGCCAGCAGGAGCAGGGCAGGGATTGTCCCTCTGGAGAGGACACTGCTGAGGTCACAGCTGGAATCCTGGGGTCAGTTTTGGGTCTCTCACTCCAAGAAGGACATTGAGGAGCTGGAGCAGGTCCAGAGAAGGACAACAAAGCTGGGGAAGGGTCTGGAGAACAGGAATGGTGAGGAGCAGCTGAGGGAGCTGGGGGTGTTGAGCCTGGAGAAAAGGAGGCTGAGGGGAGACCTTCTGGCTCTCTGCAGCTCCCTGCAAGGAGGCTGGAGCCAGGTGGGGGTTGAGCTCTTCTGCCAAGGAACAAGTGACAGGACAAGAGGGAATGGCCTCAGGTTGCCCCAGGGGAGGTTTAGGTTGGGCATGAGGAACAATTTGTTGCCCTTGAGGGTTGTCAAGGCCTGTCCCAGGCTGCCCAGGGCAGTGGTGGAGTCCCCATGCCTGGAGGGGTTCCCAAGCCCTGGAGCTGTGGTGCTGGTTTGCTCCTGCTGCAGTCAGCAGAGGGGTGCAGCAAAGCTCCATGGCCTTGTCTGGAGCTCTGGAGGTGCTGTGCCCTCCTGAGGTGCCCATGCCTGCAGCAGAGGGTGCTGTACCCATGCTGGCAGTGCTCCCACCTTGGGCTCTTCCCCTCTGGGGACATTCCCAGTGCCTGGCTGAGCACCACTGGCATTGAAATACTGCTGCCTGCCCCCTCCCACTGCTTGCTCTGCAGTGGGCAAGGGAAATCCCAGAGTCTGATCCAAGGGATTGGATATTAGGGAATATTTCTTTGCTGCAAGAGTGGTCAGGCACTGGAACAGGCTGCCCAGGGAGGTGGTGGAGTCACCATGCCTGGAGGTGTGCAAGAAGTGTGTGGCCATGGCTTGGTGGCTGTGGTGGGTTGATGGTTGAAGGTCTTGAAGGTCTTTTCCAATCTTAATTATTCCATGATAACAACAACAGAAGCCAGGGGCTGGCTTCTGGAGGGGCATCTCCCTGCTTGAAGACCTCTGATGACCTTTCCCAACCCCTGTGGGTGCTGTAGGAGCTGTCCCACAGTGTTCTGGACCAGTGCTTGGGTGCCAGTTGCTCCTCCTCTGCCCTGAGCTGTTGTGAATCCCAGCAGGGCTGCTTTGAGCCCTTGGGTTCCTTTGGCTGCCCTTGATGGGAGAGGCCTCCTGCAAGGGGTGTCCCTTGCTGGGGACTGTTCTCCATGGTGGTGTTCTCTCCATCTTGGGAGCAAACCCCCAGGCTGTTAATGGATAACCAGGCAGGGATTGATCAGAGGCTTTCTGCTTGCCAGGAGGAGATAAGAGCCTGAGCCTGCTGGGCTCTGCTTCCGCCTCCTGCAGCCTGGGAGCTCCCTTGGGTGTGCACAGGGCCTTGGACAGGGGCAAGGTTGCATCTTCTGCTCTCTTACCTTCTCCAGGGGCTGCTACCAAAGGAGGTTTGCAGAAGGCAAAGTGTGAGGGCAGCCAGAGTCAGAGCAGGCCAGCTGTGGGGACACATCTCCCTGGGCTGGCCAAGCTCTGCCTGCCCAGGGCTGTGCTGGCCCTTGTGGTGTCTTCTGGGTCATACCTGGAAGACCAAGGGGTCTGTGGATGGCTTCATGGGTAGCTGAAGATGAGGAAGGATCTGGCTAAGGCCACCAGCATCCTGCCTGGGATCAGGAGCAGGGCAGGGATTGTCCCCCTGGAGGGGGCATAGCTGGAATCCTGGGGTCAGTTTTGAGCCTCTCACTCCAAGAAGGACATTGAGAGGCTGGAGGAGGGCCAGAGAAGAATCTAGAGAACAGGGCTGGTGAGGAGCAGCTGAGGGAACCTGGGAGTGTTGAGGCTGGAGAAAAGGAGGCTGAGGGGAGACCTTCTGGCTCTCTGCAGCTCCCTGCAAGGAGACTGGAGCCAGGTGGGGGTTGGGCTCTTCTGCCAAGGGACAAGTGACAGGACAAGAGGGAATGGCCTCAGGATACCCCAGGAGAGGTTTAGGCTGAACATGAGGAACAATTTGTTGCCCTTGAGCCTTGTCAAGGTCTGTCCCAGGCTGCCCAGGGCAGTGGTGGAGTCCCCATCCCTGGAGGGTTTGTGAGCTGTGGAGCTGTGGTGCTGAGGGCCATGGGTTGGTGGTGCCCTGGCAGTGCTGGGGGAAGGGTTGGACTCCAGGATCTTCAAGGTCTCTTCCATTCTGTTATTCTCTGCCTCCATCCAGCATCACCTCAGGGTGTGAGCAGGGTGGTCTCTCATCAGCTGGAGGCATGGTGAGGAGGATCTTGCAGCAGGGAGAGCACAAAAGCTTCCTCTGCCTGGTGGGGGATGCCCCTCCTGAGGTGTGCTGGCAGGGGGGGAGTTTGCTTCCAAACTCAGGCTGCTCCTAGGACACAGGTGGAGCAATCTAGGAGGTCCCTTAACACACCCCTGATAAGAGTCTCAGTGGTGTTGGATCCCAGCAGGCTAATGACCCCAGAGCAAGTGACCTCCTGCTTTGTCCCTGCCTCCAGGGACCTCTCAGCCATCTCTTTCCACTTCCCTCCTTCTGTGTCCTCAGACTAAACCCAGACACCAGATCAGGAGGAAGTCTCTCCTGAAATTCAGTCTGGCAAAGATAAGAAGGTAATGGCCTCAGGTTGCCCCAGGGGAGGTTTAGGTTGGACATGAGGAACAATTTGTTGCCCTTGAGGGTTGCCAAGGCCTGTCCCAGGCTGCCCAGGGCAGTGGTGCAGTCCCCATCCCTGGAGGGGTTCCCAAGCCCTGGAGCTGTGGTGCTGAGGGCCATGGGTTGGTGGTGCCCTGGCCTTGAGCACCTCCAGGGAGGGAGCATCCACAACCTCCCTGGGCAACCTGTGCCAGTGTCTCCCCACCCTCACTGGCAGGAATTCCTTCCTCATCTCCAGTCTCAGGCTCCCCTCCTCTTCCAGCTGAAGCTCTCATTAGCTGCATCAATGCTTCTACCACCCTTAAGGCAGGGGCTGAGGGTTCCATCCATGGTCAGGGCTGAGGAGAGAAGATAAAAAAAAAAAAAAAAGAGACTAAAAAAAAAAAAAAAAAAACAAAAAAAAAACAAAAAACACCAAACCACCAAACCCTTCCAGGTGTGTTTGAGAAGCCCAACGTGGAGCTGGGGGATGGGGAGGGATGGGGAGGGTTAGGGTGGGGAGGGGGGAGGAGGAAGGTGCTGAATTCTTGTTTTGTTTGGAGCTGGACTTTGAAATTCAGCGCTGGAGGGAGCACCAGCCACACCTTCCATGAGTAATGTCCCTTCCACCCCCTCCCTGCCTCCCCAGCAGCCACGTGGGAGCAGGAGGGTGATGTTTACAGAGAGCATGACCCGTGGGAAGGAGGATGGGAGAGGGGGAGTGTGTGTGAGGGGGAGAGACTGGGAGGTGGGGAAAGGAGAGGGAGAGAGAAAGGAAAGCAAACAGCACAGCTGGGATGGGATCTCCAAGCCCTGGAGCTGCCAAAAGGCTCTTCTGGGTTCCAAACTTGTGTCTTTGAGGGACAACCCCCTGCAGCAAGTTGCCCATGAGCCAGCAATGTGCCCTCCTGGCCAGGAAAGCCTGAGGAAGAGTGTGGCCAGCAGGTCAAGAGAGGTTCTCCTTCCACTCTGCTCCATCCTGGTCAGGCCATGGTTGGAGCACTGGGGCCAGTTCTGGGCTCCCCAGTTCAGGAGAGACTGGGAACTGCTGGAGGGAGTCCAGGGGAGGCTCTGAAGATGCTGAGGGGCCTGGAGCAGCTCTGTGAGCAGCAAAGGCTGAGAGCCCTGGGGCTGGTGAGCCTGCAGAAGAGCATGGACTGGGACAAGTGTCCCTGCTGCCTGCCTGGGGTTGGACTGGATGAGCTTCAAAGGGTCCCTGCAGCCCAAAGCAGGCTGTGGGCACACCATGGCCATGTGCTGGGTACAAACACCTGGCTGGCTTCGTGCCTGCTGGCACCAGGTTGTTTCAGAACTTCCTTCTGGGCCAGCAGTCTGCTGCTTCTGGTGAGAACTTCATGCCATGGACCACAGAAGTGAGCTCCCCCCCATGCCATGTTCCTGGAGTCTCTCTCCACTGGCTGGGGGGGTGGCAGCTGCTCTGCTCTGGTTGGAGTCATCAGCAGGTTGCTCTCAAGGGGCTCTTCATGTCTCCTTGGTGGGCTGGGTGGTGCTCCAAGGCTGGCTGTGCAGCCATCATATGGGGAGGGTGAGCTGCTGGGCTGGTCCTCTGATGCTGAGAAAGGTAAGGAGGTGTCACCAGGGTATTTTAACTCAGTTGCTGTGGGAGTTTGCTCCTTGAGGATGGAAAAAGCCCAGGCCAAGACCACTATGGTTGGTCCAGAGGGTTGCAAACCCAAGTCTCAGGGGTGGTTTGCTTTACACACCTCTCCATCAGCTTCGGACCCAGCTTTAGGGTCTGATGCCCTCACGGGCTGGAAGTTGTTCTGCTGCCAGCTTGGCCTCCTTACAGCTTCTCTTGCTGGCTTCACCAGCCACCAGTGCAGTGACCCAGAGCAGCCTTGGTCTGCCCTTGTTGTTTTGTTGTGCTTGGGCAGCTGAAGCTCCAGCTCCCTCCTGCCACTCCTCTGATTTATGAGCTGCCTCTGAGCACAGTTCCACACAGTTCCATGTGTGGAACCATGGACCTGGTGAGGTTAGAAAAGGCCTTGAAGGTGATGGAGTCCAACCCTTCCCCCAGCACTGCCAGGGCACCACCAACCCATGGCCCTCAGCACCACAGCTCCAGGGCTTGGAAAGCCCTCCAGGGATGGGGACTCCACCACTGCCCTGGGCAGCCTGGGACAGATGTGGAAAAGCCTCAAGGAGGAGAAAGCAGGAGATGGAGCATAGCCCTGATGGCACAGGAGTTTAGTTTGATGGGTGGACAATGCTGCAGTGAACCAGCAGGGAGCTGTGGGGAGGGTCTGCAAGTGAGACCTAACCAGGAGCCAAGGGCAGGCTCAGAGTGGGAGGAATTCCATGTGCCAGTAGCTCTGAGGTAGGTGCTCAGGTCCTGTATGTGTGTGGGGACATCTCTGCTGTGTTCTCCAGCAAAGACTGTGATGAAGGTAAGGATGCTGAGGGGCCTGGAGCAGCTCTGTGAGCAGCAAAGGCTGAGAGCCCTGGGGCTGGTGAGCCTGCAGAAGAGCAGCCCCAGAGGGGAGCTGAGCAATGCTCAGCAAGAGCTAAAGGAGCTGTGGGGGGCAAGAGGCTGGGGCCAGACTCTGCTGAGTGGTGCCCAGGGACAGGCCAAGGGGCAGAGGGCACAAAGTGGAAGCCAGGAGGCTGCAGGTGAAGCTGAGGAGAAAGTTGTTTGGTGTGAGGGTGCTGGAGGCCTGGAGCAGGCTGGCCAGAGAGGTTGTGGAGTGTCCTTGTGTGGAGAGCTTCCAACCCCCCCCTGGGCATTGTGCTGCTGGGCAAGCTGCTGTGGGTGCCCTGCTGGAGCAGGGGGCTTGGACTGGATGAGCTCCAGAGCTCCCTTCCAACACCACCCTGCTGGGATCCTGTGAAATTCCATGATTCCTTCAACCATCTATGGAGCTCATTTGTAGGAGTCTCTTTACTTTTGGACTTCCAATAGCCCTAAGGATTGAAGATGAAGAAGGATTTGGGGTGTCTCATAGCAGAGGACTCCAGAGGTGAGGCAGGAGGACTGGCTGATCTCCAGAGGTCCCTTCCAGCCCAGGCAGCATGCTGGGACTCTGTGAAAGTGAGGTGGAGAGGGCTGTGTCCCCCCTGGATGTCTATCCCTGACACCTTCATGCAGAAGGCTCTTGCTGAGCAGAGCTCACTTCCTGCTGGGAGGATGAGGAACCAAGGGCTGGGGAATGAATCCTTATCCAGGAGTGTTTCACTCTGAAGTCCTATCTAACATCCAAGATGGAACCCACCAGAGGGATTTTTTTTTTTTTTACAAGAGCTTGTAGTGCTAAGTGGAGGAGTGAGCTGGAAGAGGGGAGGCTGAGACTGGAGATTAGGAAGAAATTCTTGCCAGTGAGAGTGGGGAGACACTGGAACAGGTTGCCCAGGGGGCTGTGGATGCTCCTTCCCTGGAGGTGTTCAAGGTCAGGCTGGGTGAGGTCTTGAGCCACCTGGGCTGGTGGGAGGTGTCCCTGCTCATGGCAGGGCAGGGTTGGAACTGGATGACCCTTTAAGGTGCCTTCCAACCCAAACCATTCTTCTTTGTATCCATGATTTAGGCCTGGGTCAGCTCTCAGGATGATGCCCAAGATAAATTTTTTGCTTCCTTCCCACGCAGCCTGAAGCTGGGGGGGAAGTGAGGAACAAAGAGTGTGGGGGAAGAGAGAATAACAATTGTCTTAGTGGCAAGAGAGAGGGAGAGGAGGAGAAGAAGAAGGAGGAGGAGGGGGGGAAAAAAAAAGGCTGTTGAGCTCTTTCTCTTCATCCCCTAAATAATAGACCTATTACTGTCCCCAAACCTCATCCCCCTCCCCCTGCCCTGCTCCCTCTTTCCCCACCCCCTGAGAAGAATTGGTCACTGCCACAGCTGTGTGAGGGAGAAAAATATATTTCTATCCAGCAGAGAAGCTGCCCTTCTGAGTTGGGTTTGTAGGCTGGGACAAAACCTCATTGTGTCCTTTATCTGCCCAGAAGAGAATGGTCCTACAGTGTGGCCCTGGCAGGAGCTGGGCGGATGGTGAACTGTGCTCACATCACTGTAACTTCATTTAGATACTGGCCCCTTTGGGTGTCTTCTTTGCCCTCCCCTCCCCTCCCCTCCGGGACATTGTGAGGGTTTGTGGCCACATCTGGAGAGGAAAACACAACTGGTTCCTTCCCACCCCCCCCTCCCCCCACACACACCTCCCAGTGCTGGAAGGGTTGGGGGGCGGAGGGGAAGGGATGAGGAGGGGTTCGTGGTGGGTTTGGAGGGTGAGGGTCAAGTCTAAGGGGGTGGGGAAAGGCAGTTTTAGAGGGGGAGCAGTGGGGGTTGGGTGGAAAAAAATCCATTTTATGGGAGACCAGTGGGGGGTTGGGTGTAAAAAGGTCAATTTTAGGGGGGGCCAGAAGGGGAGTTGGGTGGAAAAAGTCCGTTTTATGGGGGAGCAGTGGGGGTGTGGGAGGAAAAAGTTGATTTTAGGGGGAACCAGTGGGGATTTGGGTGGGAAAAGTCCATTTTAGGGGGGGACCAGTGGGGGTTTGGGTGGGAAAAGTCCATTTTAGGGGAGATCAGTGGGGGTTGAGGTGGAAAAACTTCATTTTAGGGGGGAGCAGTGGGGTTTGGGTGGAAAAAATCCATTTTATGGGAGACCAGTGGGATTTGGCTGCAAAATGGTCAATTTTAGAGGGACCAGAAGGGGAATTGGGTGGAAAAGATCCATTTAAGGTGGGGGGCAGTGGAGGTTTGGGTGGAAAAGGTTCATTTTAGGGGGGGGCAGAAGGGGAGTTGGGTGGAAAAAAATCCCTTTTATGGCAGACCAATGGGGCTTGGGTGTAAAAAAAGGTCAATTTTAGGGGGACCAGAAGGGGAGTTGGGTGGAAAAAGTCCATTTTAAGGGGGGCCAGTGGGGCTTGAGGTGGAAAAAGTTCATTTTAGGGGGGAACCACTGGGCATTTGGGAGGAAAAAGTTGATTTTAGGGGGAACCAGTGGGCGTTTGGGTGTAAAAAGGTCAGTTTTATGGGGGACCAGTGAGGGGAGTTGGGTGGAAAAAGTCCATTTTAGGGAGGAACCAGTGGGGGTTGAGGTGGAAAAAGTTCATTTTAGGGGGGACCAGTGGGGGTTGGGGTGGAAAAAGTTCATTTTAGGGGGGAACCACTGGGGATTTGAGGGGAAAAAGTTGATTTTAGGGGGAACCAATGAGGGTTTGGGTAGGAAAAGTCCATTTTAGGGGGGACCAGTGGGGATTGGGGTGGAAAAACCTCATTTTAGGGGGGAACCACTGGGGATTTGAAAGGAAAAAGTTGATTTTAGGGGGAACCAGTGGGGGTTTGGGTAGGAAAAGTCCATTTTAGGGGGGGACCAGTGGGCGTTTGTGTGGAAAAAGTTCATTTTAGGGGAGATCAGTGGGGGTTGGGGTTGAAAAAGTCCATTTTAGGGGGGAACCAGTGGGGTTTTGGGGAGAGTGATGATTTATGGTTGGTTTGGAGAGCAAAGGTCGCCTCTAAGAGTGTCGTGTTGGTGGCAAAAGTCACTTTTAGTGGGGGAACTAAGGGGCTTTGGGGGGGGATATTGGGGCTGGCTCTCCCTGCTGGTGGAAGGAGAATGAGGAGGAGGAATGGGAGGAGGCAGGACTGGGAGGAGGAGGAGGAGGAGGAGCTGGAAAGTGGAGGGCGGGCAGGGAGGGAGGGAGGAGCAGCGGGCAGTCACCCAAGTTTGGGGGTAGCGCTCGGAGGTGCTCGGCGGAGGCCGATGGGCAGCGGGTGGCTGCGCTCGGTGCCGGCGGCGGCTCCGGGACCCCACCGGGGGTGCGGCAAAGGTTGGGGGTGCTGAAGGGGACGGCGGTGGAACGGCTCCCCCCTGGCCCAGCCCGGAGGGATGCCCCGTGGCAAGCGAGGAGACTAGTCCGGCAACCTGGTGCATGGCCCAGCTATGGAGGTGGTGGACGAGACGGAGGCTCTGCAGCGCTTCTTTGAAGGTAAGGGGGAAGGGAATGGGGGAGGGAGGGGGTCCCCATCCTGTCCCAGCGCCGTGCCCCGGCTGGCCCCTGACCCCCCGACCCCCAGGGCACAGCAGACTCCTTGTCCTGCGCCGGGGTGCCCCCGGGTTTCCCAATAGCCGCATTGCTCTGCATTGCTCTGGTGCGCCCATGGGTGCCAGGCTGGAGGTCCTGGCGCCCCGAGAGCTGGGCAGTGCCTTGTGCCCTACCTGCCACCACCCCAGCCGGGACCTTGGGGTGGCCCTCGCCAGCCCTGTGGCATGTGGGTGGCAGATGTCACCGCTCCTGGCCACCCTCTGTGCTCAGCAGCCTCTCCCCCTGAGCTGCGGCCGCTGGGCACCGTGTGGTGGGAGCCGGCTGCCCACTGCGTGCCCCGCTGGGAACCTTCCCTCTCAGGTCTAGGAGGTCCTGCAGCAGTAGTGGGGCCAGCAGCAGACCCCACACCACCTCTTCATCAGTGTCTAGGCTAGTGCTGGCCAGCCAGAGCCTTTGGGCACCACGTGTCCACGGATGGAGTCTCCTTCCCACCACTGCAAGGCAAGGGTGGAGAAGAGGTTTGCAAAGAGAATTTGGCCTCTCTTCCAAGCAAGGGCAGCTGAGGGCTTGGTGGGGCTGGACTGTCAGCTGGGGAGGTGGTGGGACCTCTATGGCCTTCGTTGTCCCTCCCTGGCTGGGTGTTTCTTCTCCCAGGGCTGGCTTTGTTGAGTTGCTTTGCTCTTCCTCGTTGACTGTATCCTTGCTTCTCTTTTCTCCTCATGGTCTTTGTTCCTCCCTTGGCTGGTGCTGCACCTCACCCCACGTCCCCCTTGTTCTCTGGTGGGCCGTTTGCTTGGCAGAGCTCTTGGTTCCTTGGGCTGTGCCCCTTGGTGTGACCCCTGGCATGCTGAAGTGCTGGTCGAGGTGGATCAACACAACCCTGTGTCGGGTCAGGACTCACCATGCCAGGCTCCTTTGTGCCAGCAGGTCCTGTTGCTGGTGGCAGAGCTGGGCTCTGCTGGGGTGGATGGCTCAGCTCAGGAGCTCAGATCCCCTCCAGACACTCCATGGTGGGCCTGGGCAGCCAGCTGCTCGCCCAGGGTGGGTTGGGTTTGGAGGGCAGTGTGGCTGCTGTGGCTTTGGCTGGTGGAAGGACTTCCCCTGAGGAGGAAAGCAAAGGGGCACCACAAACAGAAGGTGCTGTTGACAGTAAACAGAGGCTCAAGCTGCTTTCTTCTCACTTTCCCCTCTTCTGGTAGCCCCATGGTGCTTCAGGAAAGCATCTCCTCATCTTCAAAGGGAAGAGCATCCCCTGTTTGTTGCAGCTGTGATCCTGGATTCCCAGGAGCAGCAGGATTAGTGAGGATGGGAAGCCTCCCCACACAGCTCCCTTATCACATGCTCCTAGCCTGGGTTCTCCTCAGCCTTCAGGGGCCTGGGTTTGTTTTTAGGGTTTCACTTGGATCGATCTCCTAAGTCCTGTCCAGCCCCCTCCTGTACTCAGAGCACCAAGCACCTCCTGCTCAGCACCCTTCACCTTATTTACAGGCACTGGGCTTCACCTCTCTGGCTCTTCACTTGGAGAAGTGGAATTTCTCTCTTCAGAGGGTGGAAGGTTTCTTTCTCCTTCTGACAGTCTTTCTGGGTGCTGTGGGGTGACCCTGCTTGAGCAGGGGGTTGGACAAGATGACCTCAAAGAATCCCTGATAACCTCAACCAGTCTGGGATTCTTTCCTTTACCTTCTTCCCTTTTTTATCTTCTTATCTTTGTCTCCCTTGTCTCCTTTCTTCCTTCCTGTCTTCACCCTCTTTCCTTTCTCCTTCCCACTCTTTCCTTTCTCCTTCCCACTCTTTTCTTCCTCCTTCCAATGCTTTTCCTTTCCCCTTCCCCCCTCTTTCCTCTCCCCTTCCCCCCTCTTTCCTCTCCCCTTCCCCCCTCTTTCCTCTCCCCTTCCCCCCTCTTTCCTCTCCCCTTCCCCCCTCTTTCCTCTCCCCTTCCCCCCTCTTTCCTCTCCCCTTCCCTCCTCTTTCCTCTCCCCTTCCCCCCTCTTTCCTCTCCCCTTCCCCCCTCTTTCCTCTCCCCTTCCCCCCTCTTTCCTCTCCCCTTCCCCCCTCTTTCCTCTTTCTTACCCCTGCTGGTTGCTGACCTGGATCACTTCTGTTCTAGCCCTTTCTCAGCTTTGTTGTTCTTGTGGAGCCCAGCATGGGCAGTGAAGTCCCTTTGGGGGTGGCACTGAGGAGCATCTCTTACAATGCAGCATTTGAGAGAGAGAGAGGGGAAGAGGAGGAAGTTCCACCAGGAAAGATTCTTGCTCAATTCACTCCACAGAACCATGGAATCATAGAATGGGTTGGGTTGGAAGGGACTTTTGAAGATCATATTTTCCAACCTCCCCTGCACTCAGCAGGGTCTAGAGCAGGTTGCTCCATCAGGTTTGACCTTGCAGTGGTTCCAGGGATGGGGAGCTCTGGGCAACCTGTTCCAGAGGCTCACCACCCTCATTGTGAAGAACTTCTTCACAGCAAGTGGCAGACATCAAGTTCTTTGTCTTCTGAGTTCCCTTGCATCATGGTGCCCTGAAGGACCACCATGGCCAAACCCATCCTCAGGTGTTTGGGAGTGAAGGTTTTGGTGCCTTCAGCTTGCAGCAGGGAGCTGGACTTGCCCTGGAATCTTCTTGACTGGAAGAATTGATGGTTTGTGGGTGTGTGGCCTGCTGGGGAGCTATAGATCTGTTAAAGTTGATTCCTAGAAGCATTTCCCCCTACCCCATCACCTCTTGGAGCACCTTCTTGAGCTGATTCCCTTCTTGGGGTGCAGGGAGAGGAACACATTCAAACCACATTGGAGTAGATGATCTCTGAGCTCCCTTCCAACCTAAGCCATTCTATGGTTTTTGTTCTTCTCACCAAATCCCAGCATGGAAAGGGACCTCTGGAAATCATCCCCTCCATCCCCCTTGCCAGAGCAGGTTGCCCAGGATCTCAGATCACCTCATGGATCACCTCACAGATCATCTTCTCCCCAAGTGGAGATTTTACACCAAAGAATTTCTTGTTTGGTTGTTTGTTTTCCTCTTTCCACTTGAAACCTCCAAATAATTTGGGAATTATCTTTCCTTTGCCTCAGCTCTGCCTAGGTTCTGAGCCTGCTCTGCAGTCCCACTGAATTTTAAGAGTAAATCCCTTGGTGCCTGTGCACTATTAGGTATTTCAGTGTGTCAGAGGAGGATTAGCTGGCCTCTTCTCACAGACTTTTGGGGAGTGGGGGCTGTGCTGGGCTGAGGAGGGGGTTGGTGGCTCTGCTGCTTCTCAAATCCTGGCATTTGGTTGGCTCCAGCAGCAGTGCTGCAGGGGCAGGCTTGGGGTTTTGGGGAGCAAGAGCTCCCAAGGGTTCAGATCTCAGTGCCTGCCAGGCTTGGTTTTGGGGAGCAAGAGCTCCCAAGGGTTCAGGTCTCAGTGCCTGCCAGGCTTGGTTTTTGGGGAGCAAGAGCTCCCAAGGGTTCAGATCTCAGTGCCTGCCAGGCTTGGTTTTGGGGAGCAAGAGCTCCCAAGGGTTCAGGTCTCAGTGCCTGCCAGGCTTGGTTTTGGGGAGCAAGAGCTCCCAAGGGTTCAGGTCTCAGTGCCTGCCAGGCTTGGTTTTGGGGAGCAAGAGCTCCCAAGGGTTCAGATCTCAGTGCCTGCCAGGCTTGGTTTTGGGGAGCAAGAGCTCCCAAGGGTTCAGGTCTCAGTGCCTGCCAGGCTTGGTTTTGGGGAGCAAGAGCTCCCAAGGGTTCAGATCTCAGTGCCTGCCAGGCTTGGTTTTGGGGAGCAAGAGCTCCCAAGGGTTCAGGTCTCAGTGCCTGCCTCTGATTTGCTCAGCTGCAAGAGCTGGACTTTGTTTTCATGCAGAGGGCTCTCAGGATTTGCTTGGCCAGGATGGCCTGGTTTCCCTGGAATGTGCTTGTCTGCTTTTGGAGATCTGAGACAGCTGAGGATGAAGGAGCAGAAGAATGATGTGTTTGGGAATCACAGATCACAGAACTGTTTGGGTTGGGAAAGACCTTTCAGATCCTGGAGTCCAACCCTTCCCCCAGCACTGCCAGGGCACCACCAACCCATGGCCCTCAGCACCACAGCTCCAGGGCTTGGAAACCCCTCCAGGGATGGGGACTGCACCACTGCCCTGGGCAGCCTGGGACAGGCTTTGCCAACCCTGAAGGGCAAGAAATTGTTCCTCATGTCCAACCCAAACCTCCCCTGGGGCAGCTTGAGGCCCCCAGGGAAGGCAGGAGGGAAAAGCAGCGGCGGTCGGGGTTGAGCTTAGCTTCACACCTTCCTGAGATGAAGATGCTGCAAGTCATGGAGTCACAGCTTGCTCTGGGTTGAAAGGACCTCCCCAGGCCATGCAGTCAGCAGGGACATCTTCAACTCCAACCTCACACTAGGATGGGACTCGATGCTCCACTGGGACCTCACCAGCGTGAGCCTGGCAGGCAGTGTGGCCTCTGAGTGTCCTCAAGGTGGACCTCCCCAGCCTTGGGAAGATCACCACTGCTCTTTGTGGGCAGCACAGCTGGCAGATAGCTTTGGTGGTGCCCAGCCCCATCCTGTTGGAGGGCAAAGAGCTGAGGGTTTGAAGGCAGAGAGCCGAGCAGGGGGAAGGGGCAGGAGGGCTGCAGGGCGCCTTTTGGCTGAGCTGGGGAAAGGGAGCTGGCTGGAGCCTCTCTGTGGGCTTTTGGGGAGGGTTTCACCCAGAACATTTGTATTTGGTATCAAAGGGAAAGGAGGGAGTGGAGAATGGCTGACCCTTGGCTGGCATCCTGGCTGCAAACCTTTTACCTTCCTCCCTGGCGTAAGGGAAAGGCTTACGGCACGGCTCAGCTATTTGGGATCCCTCTCTGCCGCCTAATTTATGAGATAAGAGGCTGCTGAAGAATGTACATGGAGGAAAGATGTGAGGAGAGAGGGCTTGGGAAAGAGGGGAGGGGGTGGGAGAGATGGGGGCAGGGTTGGCTGAGGGCTGAAGGGAGAAAAAGGCAAGAAACGGAGGTGGGGGAAAAAAAATAACTCAAGTTTGGGGAGCTCTGGGAGGATTTCTGTGGGGAGGCCCTGGGGAAGTTGGATGAAGAGAATTAGGAAGAAATTCTTGCCAGTGAGGGTGGGGAGAACACTGGAACAGGTTGCCCAGGGTGGTTGTGGATGTCCCTTCCCTGGAGGTCTTCAAGGCTTTGAGCAACTTGGGCTGGGAGGAGGTGTCCCTGTCCGTGGCAGGAGGGGGTTGGAATTGAATGATCTTTAAGGTCCCTTCCAACCCATTCTGTGAATTTGGATTTCAGGGAGGTGAAGCAGAAGGTTGGAGGTTTTCCCCAAGCAGAAGCAGCTGGAGCCCATGGCAGCAGGGCTTTGTCCCATGGCTGGCTGTGCAGGCATGGTGCTGGGTGCTGGAGAGGGGCACAGGAGCTTCCAAGCTGGAGCAGCAGGGCAGCAAAAGTGTTTGTGCCACTGCAGGTTTGCCCAGTGCAGGGGTTAAGGGCAATGGTTGCTTCCTTGGTGGAACTTCTCCCCTGGAAGGTTCTCAAGCTGTTAGCCCAGCAGGCAGCAGCATGCACTGGGTGTCCTCAGCCCCAGGTCCAGCCATGAACCATCTTGGGCCTCTTCAGGAACCTCTCTGCACCTTCTAGCCATGGCTGTGTGCCCTCACCCTCCCTATCTGCCCTGTGATGGCCACCTTGACCTGCGTGGCCCCAAGCTGCCCCAGGGGAGGTTTAGCTTGGCCAGCAGAAGAAACTTCTTCACTGAAAGGGTTCTGAAAGGCTGGAACAGGCTGCCCAGGGAGGAGGTTGAATCCCCATCCCTGGAGGGGTTTAAAAGACACAGAAGTGGTGCTGAGGGCCATGGCTTAGCCCCAGCCTTGGTGGAGTTGGAGAATGGTTGGACTGGATGAGCTCAAAAGGTCTTTTCCAAACCCAAAGAGCTCCATGATTCTGTGATTGTCTCTCATGGAGGTCAGTTGGAATTGCCCCCCTGAAGGGTCTGGGCCATCAAGCCAAGTCCCCTTTTCCTGGCAGGAAGCAATGCCAGAGGCTGAGGCTGAGGCAAAGAGCTGAAGCCAGGACCCCTGGGTCTGCACCCTGCCCACCCTGCTGCACCTTGCCCACCCTAAGTGGGGCTCTGTGTGTCCACAGCAGATTTGGTGTGATGGAGGATGGGGACAGGCAGAGAAGGACTCCCCTGGTGAAACTGTCACTGGTGGTGAAAGTACCACTGGTGCAAAACAGTGAAGCCAGGAGCTTCAAGGAGGAGGAGGAGCAATGGTTTCTCCTCAGAGCTTCACCCCCTCATGGTGCTGGGAAACATTCCTGAGCTGGAAGTTGCTGCTGGTGACTGCTGGTGACCCCTCCTGTGAGTTCCAGGTTGGGGGTTATGCTGAACCATCAGGATAGTCCCAGATTCTGCCAGGTGGGAGGTTGGAGGATGGTGGGAAAAGAGGCACAGAGAAAGAAGGAGCTGCTTTGGAGTCTTCCCAGCTGCTGAGCAGTGTGGAAGGGGCAGTGGTGGATTCTGGAGGCTGAAAACACTGCAGGCAGAAAGGACAGGAGGACAGCAGACCTGAGGGCTGGAGCAGAGGCTGTGGTGTCTGTCATGGTGCTGGCTGCTGGGCAGAACCACACACAACAACTGCCCCAAGTATCCACCTGGGCTCGACATACAACTGCAGCAGATCCCAGAGCCCCAGCAGGGTGGGGTTGGAAGGGAGCTCTGGAGCTCAGCCAGTCCAAGCCCCCTGCTCCAGCAGGGCACCCACAGCAGCTTGCCCAGCAGCACAATGCCCAGGGGGGGTTGCAAGCTCTCCACACAAGGACACTCCACAACCTCTCTGGCCAGCCTGCTCCAGGCCTCCAGCACCCTCACACCAAACAACTTTCTCCTCAGCTTCACCTGCAGCCTCCTGGCTTCCACTTTGTGCCCTCTGCCCCTTGGCCTGGCCCTGGGCACCACTCAGCAGAGTCTGGCCCCAGCCTCTTGCCCCCCACAGCTCCTTTAGCTCTTGCTGAGCATTGCTCAGCTCCCCTCTGGGGCTGCTCTTCTGCAGGCTCACCAGCCCCAGGGCTCTCAGCCTTTGCTGCTCACAGAGCTGCTCCAGGCCCCTCAGCATCTTCAGAGCCTCCCCTGGACTCTCTCCAGCAGTTCCCAGTCTCTCTTGAACTGGGAGCCCAGAACTAGACACAATACTCCAGGTGGAGCAGACCAGATCAGATCAGATCAGAACATCTCATTCCCTCCAGTGAGACACAGGAACAGCTGCTTTGGTGCTGGGCATCACGCTCCCTCTTCCCCCTGCCCAGTGACTGCCTGGTCCTCCCCACCCCAGAGAGGCACCCCCAGCTCTGACACCCTGCTGGAGAGAGGCTTCCCCCCACTGGAGGAGTTTGCTGTGCCCAGTGGGCAGGGAGCAGGGCAGGGCTGCAGGTGGAGGCACAGCATGACCCTGGCCGGGTCACTGTGGGCGCTCAGTGCCTGGGCACAGCTCTGGGGAGGAGCAGGGCTGGGGGACAGGGTGGCTTTGCAGGGTGACAGTCACTCCAGGGACCTAGCTGGTGCTGTGGGGAAGGGTAAGAGGCTTTGTGTGGAGCTCTTTGCTGGCTGGGGTTAGCCTGTGACAGAGTGGTCCCGGGGAAGCTGGTACAGCCCAAACACATGACCACCCCTCCTGGTAATCCCCTGGCAGCCCCAGATCCCAGCCTGGAGCAGCAACCTCCCAGCCTCCTCCCAGCCTCCTCCTCCTCCTTGGCCCTCCCACTTCTTCCCAAAGGGAATAGAAAAACCAGTCAGCAGCAAAGCCCCTGGGACCTGGAGAAGCTGAGCACCATGAGAGAGAGAGGAGAGAGCAGGGGCACAGCAGGAGCCTGAGAGCTTCTCTCTCACCATGCTCAGGATGCACTGGATCCGAGCAGGTAACAGCAAGGATCCTCCAACCCTCCCAGGGCTCAGCTCCCCTTCCCCTCTGCTTCTCCAGCTCTCTTTCCCAAGTGATTGTTTCAGCTGCTTCTCCCTTCTCTACCTTCTCTTTCAACCTGCTTCTGGCCCCTTTCAAGCTTCTTCTGGCCACCCAACTTTGGGTGCCTGCTCATGGCCACCATCTGCCCCCTCAATGAGAGCTGGCACCCTGAGGATGCTGGTGAGCTCAGCTCCATCCTACAGCCTGAGCAAAGGAGGGAAGAGAGGGAAATGTCCCTTGAGCTCATGAGCAGTGGTCTGCAGAGCTTGGCTGAGGGGCAGTGGGAAGCCCTGAGCCTAGGGAGAAGATGAAACCTCCATCCTGAGACCCCACCTGGAGTATTGAGACCCCACCTGGGGTATTGAGACCCAACCTGCAGTGCTGGGGCCAGCTCTGGAGTCCTCAGCACAGCACAGGCAGGGACCTGTTGGAGTGGGGCCAGAGGAGGTCACAGCAGTGATGGGAGGGCTGGAAGCCTTCTGCTGTGAGTCAGGCTGAGAGAGTTGAGGTTGTTCAGCCTGGAAGGGAGAAGGTTCCAGGGAGACTTTCTGGTGGCCTTTCAGTGCTTCAAGGGCTGAGAAGAAAGCTGGGGACAGACTTTTGAGCAGGGTCTGATGGGACAGGACAAGGGGTGATGGTTTGGAACTAGAGGAGGGAGATTGAGACTGGAGAGAAGGGAGAAATGTTTGCCCCTGAGGGTGGTGAGAGCCTGTCCCAGGGTGCCCAGAGAGGTGGGAGCTGCCCCAGCCCTGGCACCACTGCAGGTCAGGTTGTGTGGGGCTCTGAGCAACCTGCTGTGGCTGGGGCTGTCCCTGCTGACTGCAGGGGGGCTTGGATTAGATGACCTCAAAGGTGCCTTCAACCCAAATCATTCCAGGATTCTCTTCTATGATCCCATCAGGATCACCAGCAGGAGGTCTCCAGAGCCTTTAACCCAAGCCTTTGTCTCTGTCCACTCCTCAGGACAAGGCCAGTGCAGAGCAGTCTGCTGCTTCCAGCAGCCTCTTGTGCCTGTGCTGGTCCTTCCCTGGGCTCTGCCTTCTCTCCCCAGTTTCTCCAAAACTCTCCTTTATTTTCCCCCCTGTTCCTGGGTGGGAAAAGCTCAGGAGACATCTAGCTGGAGTAAGGCCAGGAAGCTGTTGGGAGGAGGGTGGATCCCTGAAGAGATCTGATAAGGGTTCAGGGAGTGACCTGAGCACAAAGCCCCAGAGGCTCTGCTGGGATGCACAGAGGCACTTTGCCCACAGCCTGGGGGATTTATCTTCCCCAGCTTGCTGTCCTGGGAGCAATGTCTGGACACAGACCAGGATGGGGGCTGGGAGGAGGTGAGATGGAGAGGTGACCATCAGGGCAGGCTGGGAGGGAATCATGCTGGAGGTGTGAGCAGGCTGATGGGAACAGGCACCTGGTGACTCAGAGATGCAGTGCCTGGGCTGGGGCAGGGCAAGGGCTGCTCCCTGTGATGGGGATGGGAGATGATGGTGAAGGAGGACCCTTACTGGAGTGCTGGACAGGAAGGGCTGCACTGAATGGTGCAATGGTGTTGGAAGGGAGCTCTGGAGCTCAGCCAGTCCAAGCCCCCTGCTCCAGCAGGGCACCCACAGCAGCTTGCCCAGCAGCACAATGCCCAGGGGGGGTTGGAAGCTCTCCACACAAGGACACTCCACAACCTCTCTGGGCAGCCTGCTCCAGCCCTCCAGCACCCTCACACCAAACAACTTTCTCCTCAGCTTCACCTGCAACCTCCTGGCTTCCACTTTGTGCCCTCTGCCCCTTGGCCTGGCCCTGGGCACCACTCAGCAGAGTCTGGCCCCAGCCTCTTGCCCCCCACAGCTCCTTTAGCTCTTGCTGAGCATTGCTCAGCTCCCCTCTGGGGCTGCTCTTCTGCAGGCTCACCAGCCCCAGGGCTCTCAGCCTTTGCTGCTCACAGAGCTGCTCCAGGCCCCTCAGCATCTCCAGAGCCTCCCCTGGACTCTCTCCAGCAGTTCCCAGTCTCTCTTGATGTGGTGCTGAGGGCCATGGCTTAGTGGTGCCCTGGCAGGTCTGGGTTGAGGGTTGGGCTCCATGATCTTCAAGGTCTCCTCCAACCAGGATACTTCCATGCTTTTATGACTCTCTCTGGTCCCACAGCTGTGCTGCAGGTCCTTGCCCTTCCTGTCTGCTGCCCAGACAGGGTCCTAGCCCATGGCTTGGCATCTCTCCAGCATGTGCTGGGGATTTCCTCTGCTGGGACTGGCATTGGTTGGGCAGAGCTTGGCAGAGCCTGCTGGGTATCCCCTTTGCCTCTTCCCAGTTGTGTTGCTGACTGGCTCTGGACTTTGGCCTCCCTGATAAGAAGCCCCATGAGCTAAATGTGCCTGAGGAATCATTAACCAGCCTGGGCCTTGCCAGGGGACAGGGGACCACCTGTGACTGGGGACACAAACAGCAGCAGCCTTGGGGCTTTTGGGCTTGAGCTGGTGCTTGCTGGATGCCCCTCCCATGCACCAGCCTCAAGTTGCCCCAAGGGAGGTTTAGGTTGGACATGAGGAACAATTTGTTGCCCTTCAGGGTTGTCAATGCCTGGCCCAGGCTGCCCAGGGCAGTGGTGCAGTCCCCATCCCTGGAGGGGTTCCCAAGCCCTGGAGCTGTGGTGCTGAGGGCCATGGGCTGGTGGTGCCCTGGCAGTGCTGGGGGAAGGGTTGGGCTCCAGGATGTTGGAGATCTTTTCCAGCCTAAATGATTCCATGGCTCTAGCATCTCAGGAGACTGAGAGTGCCAGCTCAGATCTGGTTTTCTTCTGCAAGGGGAAGAAGATAGACACTGGTGGGAAGGAGCCAGTGCAGAAGAGAATGAGGATGGGTCTGGACCAGGTAGAAGGGACAGAAGACAGAGGAGAGGTTTCCACAAGAGCTGGAAGCCTAATTCCTGCAACCTGCCTTCTGCTCTGGGGGCAGGGAGCAGAGAAGGTGCAGAGCTGCTCCTGCTTGTAACCTCTGGGAGCAGAGTTGATCCCAAGAGCACATCCAACATCACCTGGACTCTGGAGATTAATCAGCTTGTGTCTGACCACACTGACTGACCAGCAGCTCCCACTGGTGACTTCTTCTCATCTGATGTGCTGGGGAGTGCTGGAAGTCTCCCTCAGGCAGGAAAGCAACCAACTTATCACCCTCCTTGATCTGGGCTTATCTCTTCTGCTATGACAAGCAAGGGCTTGTGGACATTGATTCCACAGAGCACTACAAAGTGAGCTTTGATTTTATGGACTTGCAAAGCTGAAGGCTCTGAGGGCCAGCAAGCCATAGCCCAGCTGGCTGCTTCCTGCTGATCAGTGCTCTGCTCAGGGAAAGAACAGGACATGGTCTTTGCCCACCAGGAGGTCCCACCCACATCCAAACCTGAGGGCAGGGAGAAGGTCTGAGTGGGGTTTGTCCATCTCTCCCCTCACCCTCCTGGCAGTCTGAATTCACTCTGTGGGGAAAGGTGCTGGGATGGAGAGGTGGATGGTGCTGGGATGGAGAGGTGGATGGTGCTGGGATGGAGAGGTCAGATGGTGTTAGGGTTTCACCATGCAGCACAGGGCAACATTCAGTGAAGGGAGAAGCCTGAGAAGGAATCTTCTCAATGGTGATCAATCTGCTCTGCTCTGTCTGGAGTCCTGGGTGCAGTTCTGGGCTCCCCAGTTCAGGAGAGACTGGGAACTGCTGGAGAGAGTCCAGGGGAGGCTCTGAAGATGCTGAGGGGCCTGGAGCAGCTCTGTGAGCAGCAAAGGCTGAGAGCCCTGGGGCTGGTGAGCCTGCAGAAGAGCAGCCCCAGAGGGGAGCTGAGCAATGCTCAGCAAGAGCTAAAGGAGCTGTGGGGGGCAAGAGGCTGGGGCCAGACTCTGCTGAGTGGTGCCCAGGGCCAGGCCAAGGGGCAGAGGGCACAAAGTGGAAGCCAGGAGGTTGCAGGTGAAGCTAAGGAGAAAGTTGTTTGGTGTGAGGGTGCTGGAGGCCTGGAGCAGGCTGGCCAGAGAGGTTGTGGAGTGTCCTTGTGTGGAGAGCTTCCAACCCCCCCTGGGCATTGTGCTGCTGGGCAAGCTGCTGTGGGTGCCCTGCTAGAGCACTGGATGTTGCCCAGAGGTCTCCTCCAGCCCTCACCATGCTGAGATTTGCTGTGCTTTAGCCAAGGCCCCAGTTTGGGGGTGACAATGACATTGAGCCAAGCTTAGCTTTGAAAGTGATGGGAATGGTGCAAGTGGCAGGGAGCTGGGTGTGCAGGAGGGGTGGTAGCAGACACCAAAAAGCTTTCCCAGCACTGGTGCAGGACAAGGAGGGTTTTAATGGAGAAGAGAGGGGGGGAGGAGAAGAGGGAGGAAGGAGAAGAGGGAGGAAGAGAAGGAGTGGGACATGATGTGCAGACTGGAATGCTTTCATCTGGCTGAGGAGCAGAGGTCGTGGGGGTTTTGCTGGGCTTTTTTTTTTTTTTTTTTTTTTTTCTTTTTTGTCTATAAAACCCCAGTTTTGGAAACCAAACCACTCTAAGAGTGAGCTTGGAGAGCTGTCTGGTAGGAATGAGCTGGAGAAAGTTGGTCTGAGGTGTCCTTGCTTTGTGTTTTGGAGACATGGAGCTGCTCAACCTACGAGCAGTCAGTGCTGGGAAGTGGAGAGAGAGAGGCCAGGAGTTTCGAGGGGGCAGGTTGGGGTGGTGGGATGGTCCCAGCCTGCAGGAGACTTGTGAAGCTCTGGGTTTGTAGAGCTGCACCCCAAGGTTTGCAGAAGTTGTTTCTTCTTCCATCAAGCTCTTGTTTAAAGGGGCCAGGGGGAGGTCTCTGTCAGTTTGAGGCTTTTGTCAGCACCGGAGGCTCACTTTTTGCTTTGTTTTTTCTTTTTGCTGGCTCACAAACTCCCCAGCACTCAGTGAAGCCAGAGACTTTGTGTCAAGGCATGCTTGGGATGTCTGATGTGCTTCAGAAGGTCTTTGTCCTCGTTGCTGGTTGTGCTGCAGCAGGGCTGAGCTCCAAACCTCTTTGGTCTGGCTGTGGCAGACGAACTCTGAAGTCTTTCTGGTTCAAGTGCAATGAGGAAGGGTGGAGAGATGAGATGAGGATGAGATGATGAGATGAGATGGGATGAGATGAGATGGGATGAGATGAGATGAGGATGAGATGGGATGGCATGGGATGGGATGAGATGAGATGAGATGAGGATGAGATGAGATGAGGATGAGGAGAGATGAGATGAGGATGAGATGAGGATGAGATGAGATGAGATGAGGATGAGATGAGATGAGGATGAGATGAGATGAGATGAGATGAGGATGAGATGAGATGAGATGAGGATGAGATGAGATGAGATGAGGATGAGATGAGATGAGATGAGATGAGATGAGATGGGATGAGATGAGGATGAGATGGGATGAGATGAGATGAGATGAGGATGAGATGAGATGAGATGAGATGAGGATGAGATGAGATGAGGATGAGATGAGATGAGGATGAGATGAGATGAGGATGAGATGAGATGAGATGAGGATGAGATGAGGATGAGATGAGATGAGGATGAGATGAGATGAGGATGAGATGAGATGAGGATGAGATGAGATGAGATGAGGATGAGATGAGGATGAGATGAGATGAGGATGAGATGAGATGAGGATGAGATGAGATGAGGATGAGATGAGATGAGATGAGGATGAGATGAGATGAGATGAGATGAGATGAGATGAGATGAGATGAGATGAGATGAGATGAGATGAGGATGAGATGAGATGAGGATGAGATGAGATGAGATGAGATGAGATGAGGATGAGATGAGATGAGATGAGATGAGATGAGATGAGATGAGATGAGGATGAATGAGGATAGATGAGATGAGATGAGGATGAGATGAGATGAGATGAGATGAGGATGAGATGAGATGAGATGAGATGAGATGATGAGATGAGGATGAGATGAGATGAGATGAGATGAGATGAGATGAGGATGAGATGAGATGAGAAGAGATGAGATGAGATGAGATGAGATGAGGATGAGATGAGATGAGATGAGGATGAGATGAGATGAGGATGAGATGAGATGAGATGAGATGAGATGAGGATGAGATGAGATGAGGATGAGATGAGATGAGGATGAGATGAGATGAGATGAGATGAGATGAGATGAGATGAGATGAGGATGAGATGAGATGAGGATGAGATGAGATGAGGATGAGATGAGATGAGATGAGATGAGGATGAGATGAGATGAGATGAGATGAGGATGAGATGAGATGAGATGAGATGAGGATGAGATGAGATGAGGATGAGATGAGATGAGATGAGATGAGGATGAGATGAGATGAGATGAGGATGAGATGAGATGAGATGAGATGAGGATGAGATGAGATGAGATGAGATGAGATGAGATGAGATGAGATGAGATGAGGATGAGATGAGATGAGGATGAGATGAGATGAGGATGAGATGAGATGAGGATGAGATGAGATGAGGATGAGATGAGATGAGATGAGATGAGATGAGATGAGGATGAGATGAGATGAGATGAGATGAGATGAGATGAGATGAGATGAGATGAGATGAGATGAGATGAGATGAGATGAGATGAGGATGAGATGAGATGAGATGAGATGAGATGAGATGAGGATGAGATGAGATGAGGATGAGATGAGATGAGATGAGATGAGATGAGATGAGATGAGATGAGATGAGATGAGATGAGGATGAGATGAGATGAGGATGAGATGAGATGAGGATGAGATGAGATGAGATGAGATGAGATGAGATGAGATGAGATGAGGATGGGATGAGATGAGGATGAGATGAGATGAGGATGGGATGAGATGAGGATGAGATGAGATGAGGATGAGATGAGATGAGGATGAGATGAGATGAGGATGAGATGAGATGAGGATGAGATGAGATGAGATGAGATGAGGATGAGATGAGATGAGATGAGGATGAGATGAGATGAGATGAGATGAGATGAGATGAGATGAGGATGAGATGAGATGAGATGAGATGAGATGAGATGAGGATGAGATGAGATGAGGATGAGATGAGGATGAGATGAGATGAGATGAGGATGAGATGAGATGAGATGAGATGAGGATGAGATGAGATGAGGATGAGATGAGATGAGATGAGATGAGGATGAGATGAGATGAGATGAGATGAGATGAGGATGAGATGAGATGAGGATGAGATGAGATGAGATGAGGATGAGATGAGATGAGGATGAGATGAGATGAGATGAGATGAGATGAGATGAGATGAGATGAGATGAGATAGATGAGATGAGATGAGGATGAGATGAGATGAGGATGAGATGAGATGAGATGAGGATGAGATGAGATGAGATGAGATGAGATGAGGATGAGATGAGATGAGGATGAGAGATGAGATGAGGATGAGATGAGATGAGATGAGGATGAGATGAGATGAGATGAGGATGAGATGAGATGAGGATGAGATGAGATGGCAAGTGATGATATGAGGCTGAGATAAGATGAGCATGCTGCGATGCGATGAGTGAAGCTCATCGAAGCATAGGATCTCATCTGCAGTCGTCATTTCACTCATCTTCATCTCCATAGCTATCGTCAGCTCATCTCATCCTCATCTCATCTCATCCTCATCTCATCTCATCTCATCTCATCCTCATCTCATCTCATCCTCATCTCATCTCATCCTCATCTCATCTCATCCTCATCTCATCTCAGCCTCATCTCATCTCATCCTCATCTCATCTCATCCTCATCTCATCCTCATCTCATCTCATCCTCATCTCATCTCATCCTCATCTCATCTCATCCTCATCTCATCCTCATCTCATCTCATCTCATCCTCATCTCATCCTCATCTCATCTCATCCTCATCTCATCTCATCCTCATCCCATCTCATCCTCATCTCATCTCATCCTCATCTCATCTCATCTCATCTCATCTCATCTCATCTCATCCTCATCTCATCTCATCTCATCTCATCTCATCTCATCTCATCTCATCTCATCTCATCTCATCTCATCTCATCCTCATCTCATCTCATCCTCATCTCATCCTCATCTCATCTCATCTCATCTCATCTCATCTCATCTCATCTCATCTCATCTCATCTCATCCTCATCTCATCTCATCCTCATCTCATCTCATCCTCATGTCATCTCATCCTCATCTCATCTCATCCTCATCTCATCCTCATCTCATCTCATCTCATCTCATCTCATCCTCATCTCATCCTCATCTCATCTCATCTCATCTCATCTCATCCTCATCTCATCTCATCCTCATCTCATCTCATCCTCATCTCATCCTCATCTCATCTCATCTCATCTCATCTCATCCTCATCTCATCTCATCCTCATCTCATCTCATCTCATCCTCATCTCATCTCATCCTCATCTCATCTCATCTCATCCTCATCTCATCTCATCCTCATCTCATCTCATCTCATCCTCATCTCATCTCATC
The DNA here is from genome assembly GCF_027791375.1 of Indicator indicator. Classification (NCBI taxonomy): domain Eukaryota; kingdom Metazoa; phylum Chordata; class Aves; order Piciformes; family Indicatoridae; genus Indicator; species Indicator indicator. Next base: position 13,916,894 of record NC_072030.1, read on the forward strand.
CTCATCCCATCTTATCTCATCCTCATCTCATCTCATCCTCATCTCATCTCATCCTCATCTCATCTCATCCTCATCTCATCTCATCCTCATCTCATCTCATCCTCATCTCATCTCATCCTCATCTCATCTCATCTCATCTCATCTCATCTCATCCTCATCTCATCTCATCCTCATCTCATCTCATCCTCATCTCATCTCATCCTCATCTCATCTCCTCCTCATCTCATCCTCATCTCATCTCATCCCATCTCATCTCATCCTCATCTCATCTCATCCTCATCTCATCTCATCCTCATCTCATCTCATCCTCATCTCATCTCATCTCATCTCATCTCATCCTCATCTCATCTCATCTCATCTCATCTCATCCTCATCTCATCTGATCCTCATCTCATCCTCATCTCATCTCATCCTCATCTCATCCTCATCTCATCTCATCCTCATCTCATCTCATCCTCATCTCATCTCATCTCATCTCATCTCATCTCATCCTCATCTCATCTCATCCTCATCTCATCTCATCCTCATCTCATCTCATCCTCATCTCATCTCATCTCATCTCATCCTCATCTCATCTCATCCTCATCTCATCTCATCCTCATCTCATCTCATCTCATCTCATCTCATCTCATCCTCATCTCATCCTCATCTCATCTCATCCTCATCTCATCTCATCCTCATCTCATCTCATCCTCATCTCATCTCATCCTCATCTCATCTCATCCTCATCTCATCCTCATCTCATCTCATCCTCATCTCATCTCATCCTCATCTCATCTCATCCTCATCTCATCTCATCTCATCCTCATCTCATCTCATCTCATCCTCATCTCATCTCATCCTCATCTCATCTCATCCTCATCTCATCTCATCCTCATCTCATCTCATCTCATCCTCATCTCATCTCATCCTCATCTCATCTCATCCTCATCTCATCTCATCTCATCCTCATCTCATCTCATCCTCATCTCATCTCATCCTCATCTCATCTCATCCTCATCTCATCTCATCCTCATCTCATCTCATCCTCATCTCATCTCATCTCATCCTCATCTCATCTCATCCTCATCTCATCTCATCCTCATCTCATCTCATCTCATCCTCATCTCATCTCATCCTCATCTCATCTCATCCTCATCTCATCCTCATCTCATCTCATCCTCATCTCATCTCATCCTCATCTCATCTCATCTCATCCTCATCTCATCTCATCTCATCCTCATCTCATCTCATCCTCATCTCATCTCATCCCATCTCATCCTCATCTCATCCTCATCTCATCTCATCCTCATCTCATCTCATCTCATCCTCATCTCATCTCATCCTCATCTCATCTCATCCTCATCTCATCCCATCTCATCCTCATCTCATCTCATCCTCATCTCATCTCATCCTCATCTCATCTCATCTCATCTCATCCTCATCTCATCCTCATCTCATCTCATCCTCATCTCATCTCATCTCATCTCATCTCATCTCATCTCATCCTCATCTCATCTCATCCTCATCAGATCTCATCCTCATCTCATCTCATCTCATCCTCATCTCATCTCATCCTCATCTCATCTCATCCTCATCTCATCTCATCCTCATCTCATCTCATCCTCATCTCATCCTCATCTCATCTCATCTCATCTCATCTCATCTCATCCTCATCTCATCTCATCCTCATCTCATCTCATCTCATCTCATCCTCATCTCATCTCATCTCATCTCATCTCATCCTCATCTCATCTCATCTCATCCTCATCTCTTCTCATCTCATCTCATCCTCATCTCATCTCATCCTCATCTCATCTCATCCTCATCTCATCCTCATCTCATCTCATCCTCATCTCATCTCATCCTCATCTCATCTCATCTCATCTCATCTCATCCTCATCTCATCCTCATCTCATCTCATCTCATCTCATCTCATCCTCATCTCATCTCATCCTCATCTCATCTCATCTCATCTCATCTCATCTCATCCTCATCTCATCTCATCTCTCTCATCTCATCCTCATCTCATCCTCATCTCATTCTCATCCTCATCTCATCCTCATCTCATCTCATCCTCATCTCATCTCATCCTCATCTCATCTCATCTCATACTCATCTCATCCTCATCTCATCTCATCCTCATCTCATCTCATCCTCATCTCATCTCATCCTCATCTCATCTAATCCTCATCTCATCTCATCCTCATCTCATCTCATCCTCATCTCATCTCATCCTCATCTCATCCTCATCTCATCTCATCCTCATCTCATCTCATCCTCATCTCATCTCATCTCATCCTCATCTCATCTCATCCTCATCTCATCCTCATCTCATCTCATCCTCATCTCATCTCATCCTCATCTCATCTCATCCTCATGTCATCTCATCCTCATCTCATCTCATCCTCATTTCATCTCATCCTCATCTCATCCTCATCTCATCTCATCTCATCCTCATCTCATCTCATCTCATCCTCATCTCATCTCATCCTCATCTCATCTCATCCTCATCTCATCTCATCCTCATCTCATCTCATCTCATCTCATCCCATCTCATCCTCATCTCATCTCATCCTCATCTCATCTCATCCTCATCTCATCTCATCTCATCCTCATCTCATCTCATCTCATCTCATCTCATCTCATCCTCATCTCATCTCATCTCATCCTCATCTCATCTCATCCTCATCTCATCTCATCCTCATCTCATCCTCATCTCATCTCATCTCATCTCATCTCATCTCATCCTCATCTCATCTCATCCTCATCTCATCTCATCTCATCTCATCTCATCTCATCCTCATCTCATCTCATCCTCATCTCATCTCATCCTCATCTCATCTCATCCTCATCTCATCTCATCTCATCTCATCTCATCCTCATCTCATCCTCATCTCATCTCATCTCATCCTCATCTCATCTCATCCTCATCTCATCTCATCCTCATCTCATCTCATCCTCATCTCATCTCATCCTCATCTCATCTCATCCTCATCTCATCTCATCCTCATCTCATCTCATCTCATCCTCATCTCATCTCATCCTCATCTCATCTCATCCTCATCTCATCTCATCCTCATCTCATCTCATCTCATCTCATCCTCATCTCATCTCATCTCATCTCATCTCATCTCATCCTCATCTCATCTCATCCTCATCTCATCTCATCCTCATCTCATCTCATCCTCATCTCATCTCATCCTCATCTCATCTCATCCTCATCTCATCTCATCTCATCTCATCTCATCTCATCTCATCCTCATCTCATCTCATCCTCATCTCATCTCATCCTCATCTCATCTCATCTCATCTCATCTCATCCTCATCTCATCTCATCCTCATCTCATCTCATCTCATCTCATCCTCATCTCATCTCATCCTCATCTCATCCTCATCTCATCTCATCCTCATCTCATCTCATCTCATCCTCATCTCATCTCATCCTCATCTCATCTCATCTCATCTCATCTCATCTCATCCTCATCTCATCTCATCCTCATCTCATCTCATCCTCATCTCATCTCATCTCATCCTCATCTCATCTCATCCTCATCTCATCTCATCCTCATCTCATCTCATCCTCATCTCATCTCATCTCATCTCATCTCATCTCATCCTCATCTCATCTCATCCTCATCTCATCTCATCTCATCTCATCCTCATCTCATCTCATCTCATCCTCATCTCATCTCATCCTCATCTCATCTCATCCTCATCTCATCTCATCCTCATCTCATCCTCATCTCATCTCATCTCATCTCATCTCATCCTCATCTCATCCTCATCTCATCTCATCTCATCCTCATCTCATCTCATCTCATCTCATCCTCATCTCATCTCATCCTCATCTCATCTCATCCTCATCTCATCCCATCTCATCTCATCTTCATCTCATCTCATCCTCATCTCATCTCATCCTCATCTCATCTCATCCTCATCTCATCTCATCCTCATCTCATCTCATCTCATCCTCATCTCATCTCATCCTCATCTCATCTCATCCTCATCTCATCTCATCCTCATCTCATCTCATCCTCATCTCATCTCATCTCATCCTCATCTCATCTCATCCTCATCTCATCTCATCCTCATCTCATCTCATCCTCATCTCATCCTCATCTCATCTCATCTCATCCTCATCTCATCTCATCTCATCTCATCCTCATCTCATCTCATCCTCATCTCATCTCATCTCATCTCATCTCATCCTCATCTCATCTCATCCTCATCTCATCTCATCTCATCCTCATCTCATCTCATCTCATCTCATCTCATCTCATCCTCATCTCATCTCATCCTCATCTCATCTCATCCTCATCTCATCTCATCCTCATCTCATCTCATCTCATCTCATCTCATCTCATCCTCATCTTCATCTCATCGTCATTCATGCCATCAGCATTTCATCTCATCTCCTCTCATCTCATCGCCATCTTCTCTTCATTCATTCATCGCAGCTCATTAGTCATCGCATCGCATCGCAACTTCATCTCTTCTGCATTTGCAGCTCAGAGCATCTTCAGCTCTCTCAATCTCATCTCAGCTCATCGCAGCTCATCCCAGCTGCAGCGCAGCTCTGCTAGCTCAGCTCCTCGCATCGCCGCGAGCGCTGTCGCTGCGTCAGCTCATCGCCACCACCCACGCCACGCCCAGGCTGACCCCCATTGTAGTACTCTGGTCCTCACCCTTGCCTGCTCCTTTTCCCCCTTGCTGATTTGAAAGTGACAATAAACCTTTCCAAACCTTCTGATTTTCCCTGCTTTGACAATTCCCGTTTCTTCCAAGCTGCTGGGCCAAGCTGCAGGTTAGAAGATCTCAGACCTTCCAGCCTGATCCCCCTAAGAGCTTTAAAAGCAGTGCAACCCTCACCTCCAGCTGTGGAGGAAGAGAAGGTTTGGTGGCTTTGTTACTGCCACAGATTGGGGTTCCCTCAACCCTTCCTCCCATGGCAGCTTCCCATGCCTTGTGTCATCATCCTTTCAGGCTGCCCAGGTTGGTGGAGGAGGAGTCCCCATCCCTGGAGGGGTTCAAGAAATGCGTGGCCATGACACCTGGGGACATGGCTCAGTGGCCATGGTGGTCTTAGGTTGAAGGTTGGACTGAGTGATCTTAATCTAGGATCTTTGTGACCCTTCTCTGGACCTTCTGCAGCCTGGTCACATCTTTTTTTTTATTTGCTGGCACAGCAAGGACCAAAACTGAAGTCAGAATTTCTGAGCAGTGCTGAGCAGAGTGGGATAAGAGACTCTTCATCTCTGGGGGTGATGCTCTTGGTGATGCAAGCCAGCATCCTGGTGGCTGCCTTTGCCCCTGTGGCATGCTGTCCACACAGTGGGGGTGGCAAGAGGCTGCTGGGCTCTCCCTTCATGTGTGTGGCTGGAGGTGATGGGTGCAGCATGGTGATGGTGCCTTGGTGATGGTACCTTGGACAGCAGTGATGTCCTGGCAGGACCTTCCCAGCGCCTTTCTTACCTCCTTACTTTGGCAAGGGAGGTTTGGGTTGGACATGAGGAACAATTTCTTGCCCTTGAGGGTTGTCAAGGTCTGTCCCAGGCTGCCCAGGGCAGTGGTGCAGTCCCCATCCCTGGAGGGGTTTCCAAGGCCTGGAGCTGTGGTGCTGAGGGCCATGGGTTGGTGGTGCCCTGGCAGTGCTGGGGGAAGGGTTGGGCTCCAGAATGTTGGAGATCTTTTCCAGCCTAAATGATTCCATGGCTCTAGCATCTCAGGAGACTGAGAGTGCCAGCTCAGATCTGGTTTTCTTCTGCAAGGGGAAGAAGATAGACACTGGTGGGAAGGAGCCAGTGCAGAAGAGAATGAGGATGGGTCTGGACCAGGTAGAAGGGACAGAAGACAGAGGAGAGGTTTCCACAAGAGCTGGAAGCCTAATTCCTGCAACCTGCCTGTCTGCCCAACCCTGGAAGGGCTTCTGAGCTGTGTAGCTGTGGTGCTGAGGGCCATGGGTTGGTGGTGCCCTGGCAGTGCTGGGGGAAGGCTTGGAGGCTCCATCACCCCACAGGTCTTTTCCAGCCTTAAACTGCTCTGTGCTTCCCATGGTTGCAGGATCTGAGGGGGCAGTGACTGGCCCAGCTGTGGAGTCCTTGTGCTGTTTCACACAAGAGCCCCCAGCAGTGAGTGGAGCTAAGAAAGAGACCATTCAGGTCAGGCTCTGAGGAGGGCAGCCAGGCTTGGAGGGGTGGGATGCTGCAGCATCAGCTCCTGCAGTCCAGCC